>NC_064862.1:487640-707640 GCF_024139225.1 Suncus etruscus | reverse complement strand
TTTTTGTGTTTCTAGGGTATATCCCTAGGAGTGGTATAGCTGGATCATATGGGAACTCAATTTTTATTTTTTGGAGGAATCTCCATATCGCTTTCCATAAAGTTGGACTAGATGGCATTCCCACCAGCAGTGGATAAAAGTTCCTTTCTCTGCACATCCCCGCCATAAAATATATATTAATTTAATTTTGTAGAGGCAGTTTAATGCAGTTACACTATAAAATATAGGTAAAAAATAAGAAGCCAAAATGTGGAATATTGACAATTAAAAAATTGAAAATTAATTACATAACATAATAATATAAAACAGCTAGTCATTTTTTATTATAGAATAATAAATTTGAATAAAATACAATATATATGTTAAATAATAAAAAATTAAATATATAAAAATATATATAATATAATATATAATATAATATATAATTATTCATTATAATTAATATATAATATATAATATAATATAATAATATATAATCCCACAAGTATTTCATTCGGAACAACATTTTCATGGTTGTAAAGAGAAAGGAGCTATCATTCACTGCTGTTAGGAATGCCATCCAATCTAGTCTTTTTGGAAAACAATATGGTTATTCCTCAAAAAACTGGAAATTGAGCTCCTGTATGATCCAGCAATACCGTTCCTAGGAATATACCCTAGGAACACAAAGACACAAAACAAAAATGCCCTCTGCACTCCCATGTTCAGCACCGCACTATTTATAATAGTATCTGGAAATAATCCAGGTACCTGATAATAGATGAGTGGCTAAAGAAAATGTATTACATATACACAATGGAATAGTATGCAGCTGCTAGGAAAAATGAAGTCATGATGTTTGTCTATACATGAATGGGCATGGAGACTAATATGCTGTGTTATAAATCAGAAGAGGGAGAGGGATAAATAAAAGATAAGAACCTTGTCATTGTGCTATCTCTCCCTGGCTCAATTTTAAAATTTATAAAATTTAATTTAGTTTTTATGATAATTTAGTTAATAGACTTACAATAGTGCTCAAGACTATGGTATTGGTATAAAAAGCTACCACATACCACTGCCACAATGTGTCCATGGTACTCCAACCCATCCCTCTGTCACTAGAGACTAACCTCCCTTTCATTCCCCTCTCTTTGTTGATTGACAGTTATATTGTGCCTTCCTATGCACCATCTACATACGCTAGACCCACTTTCTATGTTTTTAATCTTCTAACCAACTCAGTTATTCCTTCCACCTTTCCCTAGACTTAGTACTCAGGATTGTATTCCAGAATCCAAGATTTACTGTAAAGTGAGCTTTGTTTATTTTTCTATATAATCTTGGTTTGTCTTTCTATATTCCACAGATAAGTGGGACTATATTTTATTGGTTTTCTACTTCTGGCTTATTTCCCTTCAGCATAGTACCTTTCATTTATATCCAAGTTGCCACTAACTGTGATGTGGCTAGGCTTTTGTTGTTTTTATTTTTATTATTTTGCACCGCAACTTGTGGTACTCCGAGCTAACTCCTGGCTCTGTGTTCATTGATCATTTTGGTGGGGCTCAGGAGACTATATGTGGTGTTAAGATTAATCCTGGTCAACTGCATAATAAGACAAAAGACTTACCTCTATACCATCTCTCTGGCCTCATTTTTTCTTTGCTTTTTTTTGTTTTGTTTTGTTTTGTTTAATGTAGGGAATACCCATTGGTGGTCAGTGCTTCTTTAAGTATGCTCAGAGATCACTCATAATAGGACTCAAGGATGGGCTCTATTGAACATATGCCAGCCACTTGAAAAGCAAATGCCGAATCTGCTGTATCATTACTCCAGCCTCAATTTTTTGTAAGTTCTTGATTTTTGCCTGTGCCTCATTGTAGTAAGGTGATATCTCACACTAGCTTTGCATTTCCCTAATAATCAGTATTTGTTCACATACTTTTAGAAATTTGTATATGATCTTTGAGGAAGTTTTTGAGTATTTTGTTTGGTTACTTTTGTTTAGGGGGCCACATGCGGCAAGCTTTCAGGGGCTACTACTGGCTCTGCACTCATAAATCACTCCTGGCAGGCTTAGGGTTTGAACCTGGATTAGCTGTATGCACAGCAAATGCCCTACCTGCTGTTCTATAGTTCTTGCCCAGAGAAATTTTTGTTAATATATTCTTCCCATTTTTGGACTAATGTCGGGTTTCATCTATATTGCTGTTAATGACTTTTACAATTTTTCTTTTTCGAATCTGGGTGTACATAATATTTTCTTGTCTAATTTTCTTGGAAAATACTTCCAATGATATATAAAATAATAGGGATCAAAGTAGGCAACCTTCTCTTATGTCTGATCCTATAACTAAAAGTTTTTCGCTGTTGAGTATGATTTCTAGCTCCTGGTGTATGTTAAATGCATTTAACTAAATTGAAGAAATTTTCTTCATTTCTATTCTATTGACTTTTTTGAATCATGAATGGATGCTAGATACTTGAATTTTTGAGGATAAGTGCCCTCTACATGTCTGCTAGGTCTAAATCTTCCATGTCGTCAATGAAGATTAATGTTATCTTGATTTTTTGCCTGATTTACTTATTAATGAGTGTTAAATTCCCCAAATTATATTGTGTTTCTGTTATTATTGTCATTTGGGTATTTTAACATTTTAAAAAGTACTTTGAGGGGGCAGAGTAATAGCAGAGTAGAGCAGGGTAGAGCACTTACCTTGCTCACAGCTGTCCCTGGTTCAAATCCCCAGCAACCCATATGGTCCTCCAAACCGATATGATTCCCACAGCTAACCAAGAGTGATTCCTGATCCCAGAGCCAGGTGTGGCTCAAAAATCAACCGTGGCACCACTGGATATGAACAAAACAACCACCAAAAAACAAAATATTTTGATGGTTCATCATTAGTTGCATGCATATTTTAAAGTGTGGATTCTTCATAATCACCTAATTATTAAGAAATAATCATGGGGCCCGACTGTGAAAAATTGTGAATGCTGCCTGTGTGTGTCTGTCTACTATCCTATTGCATGAACCTCTTGGGAGTGGGCCAAAAAGAGGCTCCAGAAAACTCGCTCTCCCAGAGGCCAATTCTGGGCAGGAACGCCAAGGAACTACTCCATAATGTAAATACCGGCTATGCTTTGCAGAAGCCAGGTCCCCTGTTTGTGACGTCAGGCTGGGAAAATCCACGAAATTATGCCTGCTCAGTGGGGCACGACTGGGAAAAATTGTGAGTGCTGTCTGTGTGTGTCTATCTACTATCTGTTGCGTGAACCTCTTGGTAGTGGGCTGAAAAGAGGCTCCAGCAGAGCACTTTGCTCCACTTTGCTATGTGGCCGTGTGCTCTTTCTAAGAAAAGAACACATTAACAACAAGAAGGAAAAATAATACTAGAACTGTGCTGGATCACTGAAGCCCAGCATTTCTCTCTGGACTGTCTTATCTGCTGCGTGCTCAGGCCTAAGATTTGATCCTGTGTGAGGCTTCATCCAAGGAGGACTCCCCTCACTTGGAGGCAAGTCGACCCATCCAGAAAGGGCGGAGCTAGAGGAGTGTGCTGCCTGCATCATATAACCAATGAATACCACCAAAACACGTAGAAAAACCCACAATAAAAGTGTGACAATGGGGAAACAACGCAGGCCAGCATCAGACATAGAGAATGAAGATGACAATTCTGATGACCAGATAACGACCAACCAACAAATCAACCTCTCAGATAGGACTTTAGCAATATGGAAGATCCTCAACGAACTCAAAGAAACCATGGACCTCGACACGGCTTTGTCAACACTTGACAGGTCAACCAGACTGAAACCCAACAAGAATATACTAGACCTGAGAAGAGAAATGGTAGAAAGAGGCCTAGTGGATATATATATATAGGACACTCCATCTCCAGAAACCTGGATACACATTCTTCTCCAACGTACATGGAACATTCTCTAGGATAGACTACATGCTGGCACATAAAACATATCTCCATAATATCAAGAGGATAGAAATTTTGCAGACTACCTTTGCTGACCACAAGGCTATGAAATTATTTGTGAATTCCAAGGGACTCAGTAGAAAAACTTTAACACCTGGAAGTTAAACAGCCTCATACTCAATAACCAGTGGGTCTGAGATGAAATCAAGGAGGAAATCAAAAGGTTCCTGGAAACAAGTGACAATAAAGACACAAACTATCAGAACTTATGGGACACAGCAAAAGCAGTACTGAGAGGAAAATTTATAGCTTTGCAAGCACACATCAGGAAGAAAGAAGGAGCTTAACTGAGTAGCTTAATGATGACACAGCTCATAGAACTAGAAAGTGCTCAACAAAAGGACCCAAAAATAGGGAGACAGAAGAAAATAACAAAGCTGAGAGCAGAAATCAACGAAGTGGAAACCCAAAAAACAATCCGAAAGATCAACAAAAGCAGTAGTTGGTTCTTTGAAAAAATAAACAAGATTGATAGACCACTGGCAAACCTAACAGAGAGAGAGAGAGTGATAGAGAGAGAGAGAGAGAGAGAGAGAGAGAGAGAGAGACTTGATAACTCGTATTAGGAATGAAAAAGGAGAGATCACTACTGATATGACTTGGACTCTTATAATCTTCCACGGTTGAAGGAAGAGGATGTAGCACATCTAAACACCCCCATCACCATTGATAAAATCAATGGCCTTTCTATACACTAATAATAATAAGGACAAAATGGACATTAAGAAAACAACCCCATTCACAATAGTGCCACACAAACTCAAATATCTTGGAATCAACTTGACTAAAAATGTGAAGGACCTATACAAAAAAAACTATAAAACTCTGCTCCAAGAAATAAGAGAGGACATGCGGAAATGGAAACACATACCCT
Source organism: Suncus etruscus (assembly GCF_024139225.1). Classification (NCBI taxonomy): domain Eukaryota; kingdom Metazoa; phylum Chordata; class Mammalia; order Eulipotyphla; family Soricidae; genus Suncus; species Suncus etruscus. Next base: position 702,789 of record NC_064862.1, on the reverse strand, counting down.
GCTCATGGATTGGCAGGATTAACATCATCAAAATGGCAATACTCCCCAAGGCACTATACAGATTTAATGTGATCCCTCTAAAGATACCTATGACATTCTTCAAAGAAGTGGATCAGGCACTTTTGAAATTTGTTTAGAACAATAAACACCCTATAATAGCTAAAGCAATCATTGGGAAAAAGAATATGGGAGGAATTACTTTCCCCACTTTAAACTTTACTACAAAGCAATAGTTATCACAACAGCATAGTATTGGAATAAGGACAGGCCCTCAGATCAGTGGAATAGGCTTGAATACTCAGAAAATGTTCCCCAGACATACAATCACCTAATTTTTGAGAAAGGAGCAGGAAATCCTAAATGGAGCAGGGAAAGCCTCTTCAACAAGTGGTGTTGGCACAAGTGGCTAGCCACTTGCAAAAAATTGAACTTAGACCCACAGCTAACATCATGTGCGAAGGTAAAATCCAAATGGATTAAAGACCTTGATATCAGACCCAAAACCATAGATATATCGAACAAAACATAGCAAAACACTCCAGGACATTGAGACTACAGGAATCTTCAAGGAGGAAACTGCACTCTCCAAGCAAGTGAAAGCAGAGATTAACAGATGGGAATATATTAAGCTGAAAAGCTTCTGCACCTCAAAGGAAATATTGCCCAGGATACAAGAGCCACCCACTGAGTGGGAGAAACTATTCACCCAATACCCATCAGATAAGGGGCTAATCTCCAAAATATACAAGGCACTGACAGAAATTTACAAGAAAAAAACATCTAATCCCATCAAAAATGGGGAGAAGAAATGAACAGACACTTTGACAAAGAAGAAATACAAATGGCCAAAAGACACATGAAAAAATGCTCCCCATCAATAATCATCAGGGAGATGCAAATCAAAACAATGATGAGATACCACCTCACACCCCGGAGAATGGCACACATCACAAAGAATGAGAACAAACAGTTTTGGCGGGGATGTGGAGAGAAAGGATCTCTTATCCACTGCTGGTGGGAATGCCGTCTAGTTCAACCTTTATGGAAAGCGATATGGAGATTCCTCCAAAAACTGGAAATCGAGCTCCCATACGATCCAACTATACCACTCCTAGGAATATACCCTAGGAACACAAAAATACAATACAAAAACCCCTTCCTTACAACTATATTCATTGCAGCACTATTTACCATAGCAAGACTCTGGAAACAACCAAGATGCCCTTCAACAGATGAATGGCTAAAGAAACTGTGGTACATATACACAATGGAATATTATGCAGCTGTCAGGAGAGATGAAGTCATGAAATTTTCCTATACATGGATGTACACGGAATCTATTATGCTAAGTGAAATAAGTCAGAGAGAGAGAGAGAAAAACGCAGAATGGTCTCACTCATCTATGGGTTTTAAGAAAAATGAAAGACATTCTTGCAATAATTTTCAGACACAAAAGAGAAAAGAGCTGGAAGTTCCAGCTCACCTCAGGAAGCTCACCACAAAGAGTGATGAGTTTAGTTAGAGAAATAACAACATTTTGAACTGTTCTAATATTGAGAATGTATGAGGGAAATGGTGAGCCTGTTTAGAGTACAGGTGGGGGTCGGGTGGGGAGGAGGGAGATTTGGGACATTGGTGATGGGAATGTTGCACTGGGGTGATGGGTGGTGTTCTTTACATGACTGAAACCCAAACACAATCATGTATGTAATCAAGGTGTTTAAATAATATATATATATATATAAAAAGAAAGAAATAATCAGTAGCCGGAGCAGTGTTGCAATCGGTACGGCATTTGCCTTGCCTGTGCTAGCCTAGGATGGACTGAAGTTGGATTTCCCAGTGTCCCATTTGGTCCCCCAAGCCAGGAGCAATTACTGACCGCATAGCCAGGAGTAACCCCTGAACATCACCGGTGTGACCCAAAACCATAAAAAAAAAAGGAAAAAGAAAGAATCATCAGGGGCCAGAGATACAATACGGCTGTAGGGCATTTGCCTTGCACATGGCTGACCCAGACATACCTAGATTCGGTCCTTTGCATCCCATATAGACCCCAAGCCTGCTAGGAGCTATTTCTGAGTGAGAGCCAGCAGTAATCCCTGAGTGCTGTGGGTGTGGCCCAAAAATAAAAATGAATCATCCATTTTCCTTTTAAAATATGAAGTTTGTGTTGTCTAGCATATGCATGACCACACTAACCTTTTATCTTTTTTAAATAACGAAAGAACCACTATTTGCAAAGATTTTGTTAGTTGAGTTTGGGTCATCTAGTATTTCAGCACCAATCCTGCCACCTGCATCAACTCCTACCACCAGTGTTCACATACTCCATCATCGACCCACCACCACCACTCCCAACCCCTGTCTGTCACCTTGACATGCACATTACAGAGCGCCTTGGTTGCAGCTTAGATATTATGTTTTCAGTGTTGCTGAGTCTGTGCTTTGCATAACTATACCATTGTTCCTCATCACCAGAAAACCAAAGCCCAGAACTCTGTTTCCCCATTACTTCCCTTTCTTATTTTATTCTTCCCTGCCATGTTTTGTAACCATAGTACTTAAATAAAGGACTTAAATAAAATAGTTTCTAGCCCTTTACTTGAGCCAATATTTACCCTGACCAGATATTTCTCTTGTCAGCAGCAGAAAGTTGAGTTCAGTTTCCCAACCCGTTCTGCACTGTGTGTTTTGATTGATGAGTTCAGGCCATTGATGTTGAGTGAAATTATTGAAATGAATAAATTATTGACATCGTTTTGTACAAGTTATGTGTATTTCTGAAGTCATCTTTACTTTTGAAGAATTATCTTCAATGCTTGTTAAACATTTCTAACCTGTTGATTGTTGATGGAGTTTTGTATCATTCCAAATCTAAATGATAATCTGACTGGGTAGAGCATTCTTGGTAATGTGTTTATGTCACTGAATTGATGTTTTATTTGCTCATTTTATTTTATAGTTATTATATTCCACAATATCTTCTGGTCTTTAGAGTCTCACTTGACAAATCTGTTGTTATTTTATGTGAAAATTTGTATAAGTTCCTACTTTGATTTTGCTGATGGACATGTCCTGTTTCTTTCTTTAGATATTGTGATTCGAGTAAAAATGTTTCTGGGGATTTATTTAGAACTGTTTTGACTAGAAACCCTGGGGTTTCTTGAATCTGTTTGCATACATTCCTCAACTTGAAAATTTTGACTTATAACTTCTTTGACTAATGGTTCGTCACGGAATTCATTTTTCTATTCCTCTTTAAATGTTGATTCTAATATTGTTTCTCTTCAGCCTAACCCATAGTCATATGATGTTCTGTACATTTATTTTGATACCTTTTCCACTTCCGCAGCTTTTTAGAGGTTTCCTAAATCTCACCTCATATTATTACACCTCCTATTACTCTAATGCCAACGCCTAGAACTGTGGTTTTTATTTTGCTTACCTAACTCATTAGTTCTGGCATCTATTACTGTAGTTCTCACATTTCCAATTGTATTCTCTACATTGAATCCTTTTATTATAATTACTTGAAACTGAGTAAATATCCTCAACCTAGTGTCACTATAATCATTACCTGAGAGGATATAAATTTGTCTAGTGCTGGTTGAGTCCTCTGGGTTATTGGGATAATCTATATTTATTAAGTTTGGTGAATTTCTGCTGGGCCTCTCCATTGAGTCTGCTGCAGACACATTATAGGCTCTATGACAACCCACACACACATACAGACACCCCTGCTTTGAGGGAGCTCTCTGAAGGGTTCAGATGAGTATTGATCTTCTCTTTCCCTGCCAGGCCTATCTCAGCATTCTTTTCTACTGGTTTTGTGAAACTTAGCATGTGTTGTTTGCAGGTAGAGGACAAATACTTCAGAATCTCAAATTCCATTATTCTTTTATGGTTCATTTCAATCTTCATTGCATAGTATACTGAAAAAATACCTGAAAATTTCTATTCTTATAACTATTTATTTATTTATTTTGATTGTTCGGCCATACCCAGTGACTCTCAGGAGTTATTCCTGGCTATGCACTTAGAAATCACCACTGGCTTAGGGAACCAGGTGGGATACCAGGGGATCAAACCACGGTCCATCCTAGGTTAGCACATGCAAGGCAAACACCCTACCTCTTGTGCCACTGCTCTGGCCCTTTTTATAACTATGTAGACTCAATTTTTTCTCCCAAAATGAAGTCTTTTATGAAGAATAATATGTGCTCTGGAAAAGAATTTGTATTTAGCTTTTGGGGGGTGGTGGTGTTCCTACATATATCTATTTAGTCTAGCTCTGTTAATTTAGGGTTCTTGCTTTCATATTGAAAACAAGAAATAAAAATATAAAAACATGTTTTCATGTTTCTGCCCAACAGTGAACTAGGATAGCATCAAAAATGTATCTCTCAGATCTATTAATAATTGCTTAATAATTTTGCTGCCTTTCAGTATTTTGACCCTTATTTAGTCTGTAAAATCCATCCCTATATCTTACTATCTTCTTTAGTTTGAAAAATATCTTATAGATAATGTGTCTATTGTAGACAAGAGCTGTATTTTGTTTCCTAATCAACCATGCTAATCTAAATAGTCTCTAGTTTAGAAGCATGAAGCTTGATTGTAGTAACATATTTATTGTAAGCTATGCACTTTTTGATAGAAAAATTCAATCCATTAAAATTTAAATAAGCTTTACATGAAGTGATTTGTTGCCATTTTTGCTTTTTATTATTATTTTTTGAGGGTGAGGATGGCATGTGAATCACACCCAGTGATTCTCAGTTGTTATTCCTGGCTCTGCATTAAAAAATTACTCAAAGTCTAGTTTTCGCCCAATACTGTACACTTGACCCATTTTATGCAATATTCATCTCCTTCACCCTTTCCTTCTGGAATCCATCATTTTTATTTTTACACTTGATGTGCTCGTTTTACTTTTGACTTGTTTTATTTTTTTTTTACTTTTCTTCATATGAGTGGTCAGATGGTATTGCTATTTCAGTGGGTGGAAATACAACGATCCCTGAGTTTTCCTTCTACCATTGCATCTCTCTTCCCTGAAGTACATATGGCCACCACACAGCTAAATAAACATTTGCTTAATTCTGGGGGGAAAAAATCACTCCTGGTGGTGGGGACTATACAAGATTGAACCCATGTCAGCCCACATACAAGGCAAACTCCCTTGAAGAGTTCACATTTTTTCCTTTTCTTTTCTCTCATTTCCTTTTTTCCTCTATTCTTATCCTTTTTCTCTTATTTTCTTCCATCAGCTCTTCTTCTTTTATAGCTTTTCTCTCTTTTTTCCCCCCTGTTTTCTCTCCTCATCTCTCTTCTTTTTCCTCCTCTTTCTTCCCCTCTCCTCTCACTGTACCCTCTTCTCCTCCCCTTTTATATCCTTTCTTCTCTCCTCACCTCTCCTCTGCCCTCCTCTTTTCTTTCTGTTTTTGGTCATGTCATGAGGTGCTCAGGGATCACTCCTTGCAGTATTGGAGAAGAATGTGTGGTACCAGGGATCAATTGAGCCTCCTGGAATGCATTTGCTAAGCCCACAAAACTATCTGGGGCCCTAGCACCAATTTTCTTTCCTATGGGGATTTTGGTTGTCTTGTCATTTGATATCATTCCTTTGTTTTTTACTTATTTTCTTCACTTACATTCTAAATTGGCCTTTTAGCGATCTACTTCTATTTGCTTCTTCTTGTCATGTTGTCACTTTCTTCTAAGTAAAATTCTAAGCTTATTTTTCATTTCAGTTCAAAGCACATAAGTAGAAAGTGCAACCTCAGAGTCTTATACATTTTCCATTCTTTTTGTTTCTTTTAACTTTTGTATGGGGTTGCCTTGAATTTTATAGGAGACCACTTTGTATTTCTTTCAGAGATGATTTAGAGGCTATGAATATCCTCAACTGTAGTTTGTCCCTGAATGTTTTTTTATCACGTCCTCAAATCTGAGTAATAACCTAGCAGGATAAAATATTTTGGCTGGAGTTCCCTTCTTTAGGACTTTGAATATATCATTCCTTGGCTGGAGTTCTTTTCATTTAATACTCTAAATATATCATTCCATTCCCTTGCTTGTATAGTTTCATTTAAAAAATCTGATGTGAGAGTTAGGGATTTCCTATATTTTCAGTGTTGCATCTTTCTTGAATCTTTTAGAAGGCACCCGTTTGTTACTGTCTTTTCTACTACAAGGTGTCTTTGTGTTCTGTGTGGGTTTACTTACTTTTTATAAATTTATGGTCTTCCAGGATCAATGCTTATGTTTACCTCATCAGACTGGGGTTTCCCTTGGTTATTTATTTCACCATTCCTATTTCTACTATCTTTCTTATCTCTTTCTGATATTCCTGTGATGCAGAGGTTATTTCTCTTAATGTCCCATATATCTTCAAGTCATTTCAGCTACTATACTCATTAATTTCTGCTTGGATGAGTTGCTTCACTTTTCTATCAAAATTTCAGCAAAGCTATTGATGTGACTTTTAATGGATTTCTATATAGTTAAGTTAAATAAAATGATATGAGAGTTTAAGCTAATTAACACAAATCTTAGAGCTTGCATTTGCAGTGATATAAATGTAAAAATAGGAGATATGGCAGAAGGAAAGAAGTTGGGAGTACTGTAACTGGGTTAAAACTTTCATTTTTGTAAAAATCTATTTCTAGTCCTCCTACTCCCACTTCTGCTTTGTACTTCTGATCTGGGAGTTTAGCTACTTGACTCTCCAATATAGAGCATGCAACATAATTGATCTTTAGAAAAATTTTCTTCACTTTACTTGTTGATACTTCATCCCATATTTCCACTTCTATTCCCCTCCCTTCCACTATCACTATATTCAATATTTTCATGTATGCCTTTGGTTTTATACTGATTCCTACAAAACAAAGTTAACTATTTATGTATGACTTCATACTCTATCTACTTATTATATAGAAACCATTCTATTTATTATTGTATTCTCTCAGAATATGTAGTCTTAAGATTTGGTTATATTAGTACTATTAATTTGTTATTTCTTTACTACTGATCAGTATTCCTGAAATATATACCTTTCCTATATTTAATTAGTTTTGAGACATTCAGATGTATTTCAACTTTCTTCAGTCAATAATATTGCGGAACAAATTTTTAAATGTACTTATATATAGATATGTGCTACAGAAATAGTCAGGTGGTATCCATTGATCTTAGGGCTGTCAACTTGCTTCCTAGCTTGGTTAGTTTCCATTACAACTAGCTATGCATGACAATTCCTTTGCCTCAAACATATGAAGCTATTATTACATACTTCTTATTTTATTTAATCTCCTGGCTATATAATCATATTGAATTAGTCATTGAATCTCTGTGATGTGCCAATTCACTTGGTTTCTATATTTTTTTCTGTCATCCTCTATGTTTCCTCTCTTTTGTCCTACCTCTTTCTCTGATCCTTTCAATTTCTCCTCCTCCCAAATCTCCTACAGTTTTGAGAAGAGTTTAACAAGTGAGGCTGTTTAGGAGCTGAGAACCAAAGTTAGTCATCATTAGCACCTCATATTTTCCGTAATGCTGTAGTATCCTTGCTGTAAAACCTTTGCTGTCTTAGTTCCGGTTGCATAACAAATGTGTCACAACTGAATGACTGAAAATAAACATTTTCCTCAGTTATGAAGGTTGGGATGTTCAAGAATAAGTTATTGGCATAACTATAGTCTGGTGAAACTGGCTAAACCTTTTAAAAACAGGCCTGTATTCTATTTAATTGGATTATGTTTTGCTGCAAAAAGCTGTACCTCTCTTCTCACAGAGAACATGAATAAAATCATAGGGATTCTACCTTCATGACCTCGTGATTATTTTCCAAAGGAGGAACCTCCAAAATAAAAACACTGGGGATTTCACTTTAACCTATACATTTGGGTTGGGATGAACACAATATTTTACTAATAATATCTCACATTATTAATAATTTACTGAATCTAAGCACGTTTTGCACAGAGCACAGCAATGTAGACCATTTTTTAAAAATATCATCTTTATTTAAGGACAATAATTACAAACATGTTTGTAGTTGGGTTTCAGTCATAAAAAGAACACCCCCCCCCGGTTGAACCCCCAGTGCAACCTTCCTGCCACCAATGCCCCCCCTCTTTCTTCTCCTATTCCCTGTTTGTATTCAAGAAGGCATTCTATTTATCTCACTCACTACCATTGTCATGATAGTTGTTAGTGTAGTTATTTCTCTAACTGCACTCACCACACTTTGTGATGAGCTTCATATCATGGGCCAGTCCTTCCAGCCCTCATCTCTATTGTTTCTGGGTATTATTACAATAATATATTTTATTTTTCTTAAATCCCACAGATGAGAGAGACTATTCTGTGTCTATTTCGCTCCCTCTGACTTATCTCACTAAGCATAATAGTTTCCATTTCCATCTATGCATAGAAAAATTTCATGACTTCATCTCTCCTCCTGAGGGATTTCATAATATTCCACTGTGTATATGTACCACAGTTTCTTTAGCCAGTCATCTGTTGAAGGGCATCTTAGTTGTTTCTAAATTCTGGCTATTGTAAATATCGCTGCAATAAATATAGGTATGCAGAAGGCATTTTTTATTGTGTTTTTGTGTTCCTAGGGTGTATTCCTCAGAATGGTACAGCTGGATCATATGGAATCTCAATTTCCAGTTTTTTGAGGAATCTCCATATTGTTTTTCATAAAAGCTGGACTAGAAGACTTTCCCACAATCAGTAAATGAGAGTTCCTTTCTCTCTACATCCCTACCAGCACTGATCTTGTTTTTGTGTGATGTGTGCCATTCTCTGTGACATAAAATGGTACCACATTGTTATTTTGATTTGCATCTCTCCCAGATGATTTGTGATGTGGAGCATTTTTTCATGTCTCTTTTGACCATTTGTATTTCTTCTTTGAAAAAATTGTCTGTTCCTTTCTTCTAGCCAATTTTTGATGGGGGTTAGATGTTTTTCTTGTTAAGTTCTATCAGTGCCTTGTATATTTTGGATATTAGCCCCTTATCTAATGCGTATTGGGTGAACAGTTTCTCCCATTCTGTAGGTGGCTTTGTTACTATTTCTTTTGAGGTGCAGAAACTTCTCAGCTTAATATAGTCCCATCTGTTTATCTCTGCTTCCACTTGTTTGGAGAGTGCAGTTTCCTCCTTGAAGATGCCTTTAGTCTCAATGTCATGGAGTGTTTTACCTATGTGTTGCTCTATATACCTTATGGTTTCAATTCTGATATCATGGTATTTAATCCATTTGGATTTCACTTTCGTGCATGGTGTTAGATGGAAGTCTGAGCTTGCTTTTTTGCATGTAGCTGAATTGTTGTCCCAACACCACTTGATAAAATGGCTTTCCTTACTCCATTTTGCATTTTTTGCCCCTTTATTGAAGATTAATTTATTGTATGTATTGAAAACATATTCTGAATATTCAAATCTATTCCATTGATCTGAGGGTTTTTTATTTCAATACATGCTGTTTTAATGACTATTGCTTTGTAATTCAATTTAAAGTTCCAGAAAGTGGTGCCTCCCATATTCTTTTTCCTAATGGCTGCTCTAGCTATTTGTGAATGTTTATTGTTCCAAATAAATTTCAGGAGTGTTTGATCCACTTCTTTGAAAATGTCATGGGTATCCTTAGAGGAATTTTATTAAATCCCTAAAATGGTTTGAAGTGTATTTTCATTTTAATGATGTTAACCCAATCCATGAACCAGCTATGTGTCTCCATTTCCTTGTGTCCTCTTTGATTTTTGAAGTAGGGTTTTGTAATTTTCTTTGTACAGGTCCTTCATATCTTTAGTTAAGTTGACTCCACAGTATTTAAGTTTGTGTGGCACTATTGTGAATGGGATTTTTTTTATTGTGGCCAAAGTGAATTACAAATCTTAGACGGTGATATTTAAGGTACAAAGTGACAATAAATGAGGACCTTTCCACCACCAGTGTTGTCCTCCCTTCATCCCTGTTCCCAAACATATATCCCTTTTCTCCCTCCTTTATCCCCCAGAATGCTAGTGTAACTAAAACCACATATGTTAACACTAATGTAAACCTTTTTTTTTTTTTTTGCAGTTCCAGATATTTTTACTAGTGGTTTCTTAAAGGTTTAGAGTCAAATGAACACTGTAAAAACAATGTTAGAGTGGCAACTATCATTTCCATGGGCCCACCAAAGTATGGGTGTCATGGAAAGGAAAAACTTTGGCCTAAGTACAAGGAGACCCTACCCCTGAAGTTTCCTGACATAAGACCATTTCTAGGCTCCGGGCAAACTAGTTTGTCCAATCCAGGTCATTGTCTCTAGTGCCCATACAGTTATATTTTTCACAGTCTTTGTTGTTGGTATCATGTTTCTGTATTGAAGATCCTGGAATCTGTATATCCTACATTGAAGTGAGGATGGTTCGGAGCAGCGTCTAATTTCAACTCACAATTAAAGGGCAATGCAGAAAGCCCTGTCCAGTACATAAGTCATTGCTGTTGTTTAAATCTTCTCAGTGTTAAGGGAAGACTCTTTTGAGTGAGGTATTGTTTTTTAATGTCCATTCTTCTCTATCATTATTGGTGTGTAGAAGAAAGCCATTATTTTTGTGTGTTAATTTTGTAGCCTGCCACTTTGCTATATATTTATTCTTTCTAAAATCTTTTTGGTAGAGTCTTTAGGGTTTTCTAAATATGGTAGCATGCCATCTACAGTGATAGCTGGACTTCTACCTTTCTTATCTGTATGCCCTTGATATCATTTTCTTAACTAATTGCTAGAACTTCCAGCATTATATTGAATAGGAGTAGTGAAAGAAGGCAGCCTTTTCTTGTACCATATTTTAGAGAAAAAGCTTCAATTTACCTAGCAATGGAGAACAATAATATTGCATAGGAGATATTCAAGAGATGTCTTAGTTATTAACAATATAATAAATTCATATATGGAATCAAGAGTGAATCTTCTTTTCAATATTGATTTAGTGATTATTGTATTCTAATTTTTAATGAAATTGAAGTTTTGATATAATTTAATTAAAACTATTCAATATATTTATGAACATAAATTGTAAAATTGTAAAATTATAAAATGTAAGTGATGGCTACTAATCTTATTTAGTCACTGAATTTCTATGATGTGCCATATCATTTGTTTTCTATATTTTTTCATCATCCTTCTGTGTTTCTTCAGTTTTTTCCTACGTCTGCTTTGATCCTCTTACGTCTCCTTCTTCCAAACCTCCATTTCTCCCAAATATGAAAAGTCATTATTACATAATTACAAAATTTTATTTATAAAAATAATAGATATTATAAGATTGTTAACTTATAAAATTTTATAAAATCATAAGAATACATTTTATAATGATTCTATTCAGCTTTTCAAAAACCTAGTATAATTTAGTTAGAATTAAATAAAATACGTTTATTTTATTTAGAGTAATTTAGTTTTTAATTAAGATTTTCCATTTACTAACATATGGCATTAATTTTATCTTTATATTCCTTTATGTAGTATAGTAGATTTTATATTTTTCTCTGCAAGGACCAGATGAATAGCACAGCAGATAAACACTTGCCTTACAGAAGACCAACCCAGGTTCAATCCTGGGAAACCCAAATTGTTCCTAGCTTCACAGGAGAAATTTCTAGGTTCAGAGTCATGAGTAAGTCCTGAACATCATCAGGATGGTCCAAAAAACAAACATACAAACAAACAAACAAAAAATCTTCCTTTTTCTATATAAAAGTCTTGTATGCAGGGATTGGAGCAATAGCACAGCAGTAGGACATTTTCCTTGCATGAGGCCAAACAGGAGCAGACCTGGGTTCTATTCCTGGAATCTCATATGGTCCTCCAATTTCTGAGTGCAGAGCCCCTGAGCACTGCTAGGTGTGGCCCAAAACAAACAAACAAGGTTAAATTTGATACAATTTTGAAAATTAATTGCTATTACAGACTTTTATTTCATTTATAACTTCTTACCTCAACATTGTAATGTTTCTTTTATATAAGAAAAGATCCATTATGCTTTAAAGTCTGTCCTTATAAATATTTACATTTCCCCTACTTTGTGGAATAGTCTCTTAGAAAATAGTAATAATGTAAATAATTCATTACTTATTTGTATAACTCAAATTATTTGTTATTGTGCTAATCTGGCACAGGTATTAAACGTATGCTACATATAAAAAGTACTAAATATGCTAGAATTTTTGTTTTTAAGTAATTTTTTTGCTTAAATCTCTGTGATTTACGAAGTTATTCATAGTAAGTTTAGAGATACAATGTTTCAACACTAGTCCCACAATCAGTAGCAACCTCCTTCCACCTATATTCCAGAGTCCATCCTATACCTCCCTCTACCCTACCCCTTTCACCCTCATAACCACTGCAGCGTGCATCATAAAAAGCACCTTAAGTTTGGTGGTTATAATTTGGGTCTCATGATTTCATTGTTGGTAACTTCGTGGTTTGGATATTTCGGATATTTAGTTCTGTTCTTCCTTAGTATCACCAATGCATCTAAATCCTCTTGGCCCCTCGCCCCCATTATTTCACATCTGTCTTTTTCCTCTTCCACTCCATTTCTTTCCTTTCCTTCTCTTCATTTTACTCTGGAGTCGAGTGTTCTCAGGAGCCCCATTTAAATCACTGCATTCCCTTCTGCAGTTATTCTAAATATCACATGTAAGTGATATCCTGCATTTATCCTTCTTCTGGATTACTTCATTTAACATATCTTCCAGTTCAATCCATGTTGCTGTAAATTGCATGATTGCATCATTCCTTACAGGTATGTAGTATTCCATTGTATATATGTAGCACATTTTCATGATCCAATCATCTAGGTTCATTCCAACCCTTCCCTTTAAAAGACTAGAAGTTTTGAAAGGTCTTGAAAAAAGTGTATGCTCAAGAAATAAAAATAACTATTGATACAAGTAAACATTTATATGCAATAATAATGCATTTTTATTTTGTTTTATTTCAATACTCGTTTTCTTTTTTAGTTGCATATTGGACATATTCATTTCAAATTCTCACACTCATATATATATATATATATATATATATATATCACAATATTCTTGTAAATAGGAGTACTCTCTTCTAAATAATATGCCATAGTAATTCACTTTAATATTTATTGGGTACTCTCATGTATCTTAATTAAATTTGGCTTCTAAATGTTATTTTAGTTTTACAAATATAAGGGTGAAATTCTTTTTATGTAATTCAAATAGGTACACTTAATCTTATCTTATCAACAACAACAACATATTTAAGGTATGTAATGTCCCACATAAATATAATGCACATGAATTCTTGATCAGTACAAAAGATAATATTTAGGATAATACCAAAAAACCTGATTTAAATAACAATTTATAAAAAGAACCTATTAAAAGCAACAATTTTCACTTTTTATAATTATATTATTAGTACAGTTGCTATGTTAAGTAAAACATATCATATATAGTTTATATAATCACTAATCTACAACTTCCCACTCTGAATCTTAATGTAAAATTTGTTTTCTGTTTACCTTTAGTATTAACTTAGCACAATATATTATATATTTTATATTGACTTCAGTTAATTTTTGTAGGTTCTGGAAATATTTTTTTCTGTTTTCTCCATAAATATTTTTCCATGAATTTTAAGCCATCTATTGCTTGTTCTTGTTTAGCTCACCAAGGACTCAAAAATAATGTCTGCTTAATCTTCTTTCCTCATATAAGTAGGTAATAAAGAATTTATAGCAAGTTCAAATTTATGGGGAAATATTCAAAATATCATTAAATTAATTATTCCCTGGAAGCCAAGATAATTGTTTCAAAGTCAGATTTCAAGAATCATATGGTTATTAAATAAACATAAAGTTGAGGAGTTAAGAACAAAGTATTTCTTTAGCACTGCTCTTAAAAGTCTTACAGAAAGGTGACTTAAATTTTATTGTGAAATAGTACAGTTGAAATGACATACGTCATGTTTGTGGGTTTACTATTGATTTCACAGAGGTATAGAATTTTCTGATTTGCTTTGTCTTGAGTCCTTGACTTGGATACCTGGGGTATCTGATTATTGCTACACACTTAAGAAATGCGAGGTGCTGAGGGCATGGAACCCAACTTGATTCCCTGGGGCTACTCAGTAATCAAGCTTTAAATGTAAGAATGTTTCAGACAGTTTATTTAGTCCCTGCTGTACAAGACTTTTGTAACTCCCACTGCAACTGTCACCATTTCAAGTAAACCACTAGACTACAAATTGAGAGGAAGAGGGCAGACTATAGGGGATTAACAGCAACATCTCTACTCTCTACTTTCTAACCAGGGTAAAACCTTAAAAAATAGACAATGTTGCATAAAGAAGTTAGGATGAAAATTGGGGCACGTTAGGGAGTAGGGCAGTTGCCTTGTACACTGCCAATCAGGGTTAAATCTTTGATATGGTCCCCTCAACCCAGCCAGGAGTAATTCCAGATTGCGGAGCCTACAGGAAACTTTGAGCACAACTGGGTATGGGCACACCACACCTCAAAATAAGAAGATTAGAAAATAAAAGAGAATGGGGCTAGAGTCTCTGGGAAATAAAGAAGCTAACACTAAAGGAGAAGGCGAGAGACAAGTTGTCTCCTTTCACAAGTTATTATCATAGTACTGCTATTTTATCAACAATGAAAAAAGGTTCAGTCTCTGAAAATCCCTAATGAACAAGTATAATCCACACCTGCCTATAAGCAGATAGTTGTTTTTTTATAAGTAGAAAGTGACTATGCAATATTTTGTAGTTTATTTTGTGTCTAGAGAATTACCTTAAAAATTAATAAGACTACACACAAAAATTCCACAAAAATTCCCAAACATATTACCTATATACACTTAATTTGCAAAATTAATATTATCATAACATTTAAAGTTTTAGAATAATATTTATATCCTAGTTTCTAGACCTACATGTTTTTATGAGTCTTCAAACAGAAGAGAATATTCTGGAAAATTGAATAATTTTATATGGGATGCATTTAACAGCTGGAAGAATTTCACACTTAGAGCCTAATTTACAAAACCTTGGTGTTGGCGGTGTTTCAACTATTGTCATGGAAGTCATAATTTTCCAAAGATTTTTTCTATATTTGGAAATTATTTGTGTGAGGAACATATATCATTTCAAAAACAACATTATTATAGCTGAACCTGTCCAGGCATAAATGAATAATTTCAGAAAAGGTGTCTGAGAGTATTACCAACTCTTTTTCCTATTGAAATCAGGCAGTCTGTTTAATTTCCTAACAACTATATGAAAATAAGCAAGAAATGTATACATCTTAATTACTAATAGAAACTTTCTAGTCTGCTAAAAACTAAAATGTAGAATTTCAATGTAAGAAATAGTGATAATAAAGTGTAGCAGCACATTCAAACTTTTGATCATTCTGTGTATGTGTGGCGGTAATGATGATTGCATGGAGAGTGATCAGAACAGTAAATTTAAGAGAAAGAGCTTGTGAGGGATTAGGGTAGGTTTGTTTTTGGAAGGGAAAGAATGGTTGCTTAAAAGGCTGACAGCAGGGAAGTAAACAAACCTCATACTTTTCTTTCTACTGTAAGCTGAGCTCATCTGTCTCTGGTCATGTGCTCCCAAAATATGGGGCCATTGATAGACAGTGAAAAAAGAGAGCACAATATTTTTTCCCAAACAGGTTCTACTTAATGAAGCCATTAAACCAGAACATCACTTTGAGTATCCCGATTTCATTAGGCTTAAAAATTGAACCAGCTCTTGGAATCCATTTTCAAATTGTAATTTGATGCTGCTCCAAAGGAAATTTTACAAAATTGCCAGTAATACAACCATCATCATTAGGCATCAACTCGTCTAAGTTTTGCCTGTACTCATTGAAATGTTGACTTTGACTCCATGAATCATCCTGTGTGATTCCTTTTGAACTGCAGTCTTACATAAATTTGGCTTGCTGTCATTTGTTCTAGCAATTCTAATCAAATTCTTTTCTTATGGGAATTTTGAGGCTTTTAATTTTATGAGAAGTACCCTAGTGTGGTAAGAATGGCGTGTATCTGGGTGTCAAGGAAAATGTACTTTGTGGTGCAATTTATTAGCTGTGTGATTCAGAAAATCTGCCTTCTTGAGATTCAACTTACTCATTTCAATATATTTTACTACATTATGGCAAAGACATAATATATATTGTGTATATATTATATATGTATAAATATGTATTATATATGTATAAAATAAATATATAGATGTTTACATTTGTGACACATGTACATATATGATATAATTGATAAAAATTTACAGTGATTTTGTGAGTCATAATTTATTATGTCATAACAAATTCTCATAAAGCTTTCAAGTTAATGAGTCTCTACAGTACTATAAAAATCTTAGTTTGCCTTAAAGACTTAAAGGACAGTTATTTATACATTGTATATTTCAATCTAAAATAAATGACTCAATAAAGCTAGAGTAAATAAATCAAAGTGAGTTTTGTGCCAATTTTTCATTAAGTATTGATTTCTAAAGTAAGTAATCTAAAAGACAGATTGCTGAAGAAATTGTAAACAGAACCACTGGAATCTTTTTTTTTCTCAAATACCAAACTCTAATTTTATTAACAAATCATACTGGATATTATAAATAGCATAATTACTATAAAGATTAAAACTTTACTTATGTAAGTCTGCAATTTGAAGATAGAAAATATTACAAAATATTATTTTCTTTTATTTTACCAATCACTTAAGAGATCATTGGCTACACACCTACTTAAATGGACATGGAAATGTGTTGTGCTCCTGGTGATATTCTCTTTAATTCCTGGCCAGCCTTTATAAATTGTGCCATGAAAACAAGTTGCATGTCTTCTTCTTGGCTCTGAACACACAAGATTACAAAATCTGCTTATCCCTGTTTTGTCTTAACACCTGTGGAAAAAAATAGTGGACTGTCATGTGTCACACACAAGGCTCAAGTTTCCTGTTTAGAAGCTGGCAGTCCTGAACAGCAAGAGGAAATAAGGTTGTAATATTAATAAACACCTGTCAGTAGTATTATACTCATTGGCTCCATCCCAATGAAAGAGTTAATCAACTAAACCTAACAAAACAATTCTCTAAACCCTAAGGCAGTATATGTTACCAGATGGCTCTTAGGCCAGCCTCTGGTAAAAGATGAGAAGCTCAAACACTGTACTGTTTTGTAAAGTAGTAGAGCAGAGAGTAGCTCTGCATAAAAAGCTAAAAATAACAACATTACTCATACCACAGTTGCTTTGCCTTTTTTTAAATTTTATTTTTCTGCTTTTTGTTTTTGTGTCACACCTAAGCTATGCTCAGAAGCTACTTCTGGCTTGGTGCTTGGGAATTGTTCCTGGAACATTTGCCCTAAAGAAAATTTCCATTAGTAATTCTCTGTTCCCCTAAAAGGAATAGGAATAGAACTCAGGCCTACATAGATAAAATTCTATGTGACAGGCACTATTGTAAGTAGAGACTGAGAAAATGAAGTTCTTTTCTTTCATTGAAGTCAAGTTCCAGTGAAAGAGAAATATGAAAAAAATGGCCTAGTGACCACCATATTATCTGTAGAAGACTGCTAATTGCATTTGTAAGTGATCTAGGGAATTTGAAGATGAGGGACAGTGTGAGGGCTAATGTAGAAACCCAAGTAGTCCTTGTTGAAAATAAGATGTTTGGTAAACCATTGACAGAAGAGGAACTCCAATAAAATAATCTATGAAAGAATATTTCTTCAAATAAATGCAGATACTCAACAGTTAACACAAGAAGATAAGAGGGGTAATAAATGTTCTACTAGCCAACTACATATATGCCCTTTCTATCTTTAGAGAAAAGGCAATTTGGAAGAAGCAATGGTATTCACACTAATATATTCCCTTTACTTCTTAGTAAAGTTACACTTTTTTAGTCCTTGAATAACAGTGTTTCTCTCAAGAAATCTATAATGGAAGTAGAAAGATAGTATAGTGGGTAGGGTGCTTTATTGCATATGGTTGACCCATATTTTATCCCTGGCATTTATATGGTGCCCTGAACCTTTTCAGAAAAAAAATTCTAAATTTATAATCAGGAATATCTACTGAGCATCTTCAGGTGTGGGTCACAAACCGAAGATCATTTTTTAAAAGAAAGCTTTAAAAACCATTAAAATACTTCTTGAAAAATGTTATCTGATTAGTGTTTCTACTTTGTATTTGTAGAACATATTAAAAGTTAGTTCTTGCATCTGGATATATTCAAGTGATGGTCATTAAAATCAAATAAGTAGATTAATCCCCATTTTTCACATGGATAAGATAGTTGAGAGGATACAAAAGACACCTAAGTGTGGAGAAACAGAAAAATCATAATTTCAGAAATATATGCTTCTATATATTTTCAAAATTTCATTTTATTTGTTTAATATTTTTATTGGGACCAACATGAATTACAAGTCTTTCAAAGTTATATTTAAGGTACATAGTGACAGTGAATTAGGGCAATTCTCACTACCAGTGTTGTCCTCCCTCCACCCTATTACCAACATGCATCATATATGACTCCCTTGACCCCTGGACTGCTAATGTAGCAGGCACCCTTTGTGTATAGCTTGCTGTATATTAGGTTATCTTGATTCTATTGTATAGCTTGCTGTATATTAGGTTATCTTGATTCTATTGTCATTGACTTTAGGTTTGTTTTTATTTTAGTTTAGGTTTAGGTTTGTTTAAGTCTGATCAATTTTTATTTCCACTCAATGTTCATGTGATTGTTTTTTACCATCCACTTATTTTTCCCCTTCAATTTTAGAGACAGAACAAGATGATTCAAGTTATATGGTTCTGCTGAAAAAAGAAAGCTGAGAGGAGCCCTCTAGAAGCTATAAGTATAGAATTAAAAGAAGAAAGGAAAAGAAAAACCAAACAAAGCAATGACAAAAACACAGCAACTATAAAAAAGCAACAAGAGGAAGGAAAAAAAGGAAGGGGGCTGGTGTGCTGGTGTGGTAGGATATTTTTTTTCTTTTTTGTTTGCATAGACAAAGTAACTGTTGGGGAAATTAAAAAGAGAATTCCCTTGGCTTAGGACATACAGGGTTTCTCCATCCTTGAAGTATACTGTCATGGGAACAACTACAGGTTCCTCATTGTCAAACCCCAAGGTCTTTTTATGGTTGGTGCCAGGAAAATTTCTGCTCAGTGTGGCTGTTAAAATCAGTCCTCTGAAATTAGAAATTCTGGTATTTGCACAGGTCATAGGAAGAAGTCTAGGATAGAGTCTTTCTTTATGCTACCAGAAGTTCTACTCAGTCACAATTGTTGCAGTCATTCTTTTGTAATTGGCAATCTTGGTTTTTGTGCAGATCCTAGGATGGAGCGTAGAATAGATTCTTTCCTTATTGTTTCAGAAGTTCTACTCAGTAGCAATTGTCAAAGTCAGATCCTTGGAATTAGAGATCTTGGTTTTTGCACATATTCTAAACCGAAGCCTAGGTTAGGGTCTTTCTTTTTGATCTCAGAAAAAGTTCTGCTCAGTTGCGGTTGTCCAAGTCAGTCTACTGTAGTTAATAATCTTGGGTTTTGCACAGATCTAAGCATGGAATGTTTTCTGATTTCATCTTATCATTAGGTGATGAGGTAGTACCTGCCCTACCACTTGTGCCACAGCTCTGCCACTCCATTAAGTATTTTGAGATATTCTTAGTGGGGGGGGGAGATCCAGGGCATATTTTTATCCCACACTGTGGTATTACTGAATTTGAGAAATGGTTTGCAGCAGTAAGGAATCAGGTATGTCCTTGAGCTGAGGGTCATTCTGGAGCTGAATCTGATAGCATGCAACAGTTCACATTGGGGGGGGGGTGTTGTGAGAAGAAAGGCCACATGGAACGAGTCATTAGGAATGGTAGTTGTAGCTTCTTGCCAGGCCTGAGATGATTGATAGGGTGTCTTTTAGCTTTGGGAACTGGGTGCTGGCTTGTTGGGGCAGGAGGTCATCTTGGTACCTAATCAGTTAAGAACTGGGGGTGAAGAGGGTTAGTTAGGGTGGATAATAGATCAGGATTGAGAGCATGATGGAATAAAAGAAGTTCGGAGGGGGGAAGAGGGATAATATGTGTGTGGGGCTATCTACAATATAGGCATGGATTGCTTGCAGTATAGATTGGGCAGACAAAGAGGAGTCCATTCTATACAAATTTATGTCCACTTATAGACAGACATTAGAGATCTATTTATAAGTTATTGTTGGAGGCCTGACCCTCACAGGATGGGTCTGAGCACTTAAGAAATAATGAAATTAAAAAAAGATAAATAGGAGCTGGAGTGGTAGCACAAGTAGGGTTTTTGCCTTGCATGTGCTAACCTAGGACAGACCACGATTTGATCCCCTGGCATCCCATATGGTCCTCCAGCCAGGAGCGATTTCTGAGAGCATAGCCAGGAGAAACCCCTAAGAGTCATCGAGTGTGGCTCCAAAACAAAACAAACAAACAAAAGATAAATAGCTAAGATATAAAATTGGAGAAAATGAAAAAAAGATGAGAAAAATAGAGAAGAAATAAAATTTTAAAAATTGGGCTGGCACCTCAAAGTGGGAAGGTTTTCCAATTTCTAGATGCTTCATCAATGACAAGGGTAAACTTTGCTAAATGAAGCTTTCATGGTTAGATTGTGGCTGGAGCATTTTGGGATAAGTGAAGTTTTCATGTCTAGCATATGAAACTAAGCAATATGGTAGTGAGCACTATAATAGATGTCTATCCTATATAGTTTCATCCACTTTGTCTTGTGCATCAAGGTTCCTTTCCTAAAAAGAAACTGTCAACATGGGCTTTATGATATAATAGTAACATATTACTAAAATTCCATTTTAAATGATATAAAATAGAAAATAATTTATTATAATATCAGGTAGAAGCTTTTTGAAGATAATATCTGTGGTCATTTCTGGCTTCCCAGACTGTGTCTTGCATAAAAATGTTAAAATAAGAAATTGACATCAAGTATGTCTAAAGGGGGAAGAGCAAATAGATAGTATAGTGGCTAGGATGTTTGTCTTGCACACAACTGAATTTGATCTTTGGTATACCAGATTATCCCCAGAACACAACTAGAATTTCTGAGCACAGAGCTAAGAGAATCAATGAGTGTAGCTGAAAAACAAAAACAAGCAATTAAAACTTAACTAAGATACATCTTAGGAAATAAAATAGTCTAAGTACTTGGGTGAAAAGTATTGAAAGAAATGACTTCATATCAAAAGCAAAAGATCAGAACAATTAATAGTATGACTTTTTCTTTGGATAAAAGATAGAAAAATCTAAGTAAAAGGACATAATAAAATATCTATTCATTAAGTAATTATAATATACCTCATTTAAACTATTGAGAACCTCTCTCTAAAAGAATTCCATAATCTTTACCCATATGCACATACCTTGATGGTAAAAATAAGCTTGAAAATATCAATTATCTGTTCAGCACTATAGCCATCAGCCACTGAATAGTGAGAGGTTAACAGTATAGAATGGCCCTCTGCCATGCCAAAGGCCTTTTTAACCAGGCCTAGGAAGGGGTGCGGGACATGGGTCACCCCAACACCCCTCTACCTCCTTCCTCTGGAACTCCAGGGCTTTCCCTGGCCCACATGCCTGGGCAAGCCAGTGAAGTGTGTCCCTTGGAGGAGCTTATTGATTTCCCTAGGCTTTCCCCATTCCCCTCCAGGCTCCAGAGTGAGTGTTGGGGTGGGGGCTTTGACCTTCCAGCCTTCCAGTTCTTGAAGGATCTCCTTCCTTCCTGGGAGCTGGGAGGTTCTGCCACCATGGGGTTTTGCAGTCCTCCGCCATGCCAAAGGCCTCTTTAATAAGGCCTAGGAAGGGGTACGGGACATGGGTCATCCCAACACCCTTCTACCTCCTTCCTCCGGAACTCCAGGGCTTCCCCTGGCCCACGTGCCTAGGCAAGCCAGCAAGGTGGGTTCCTTGGAGGAGCGTATTGGTTTCCCTAGGCTTTCCCCCATTTTCCTCCTGGCTCCAGGGGGAGGGTTGGGGTTGGGGCTTTGACCTTCTGGCCTTCCAGTTCTTGAAGGATCTTCTTCCTTCCTGGGATCTGGAAGGGCTTGCCTGGGCAAGCCAGCTAGGTGTGAATCACAGCACAATAGGTTCTGGCTTCAGGAAGTCCCAGGGAATTTTCCTTACTAAACCTGTCCATTTTTAAACATATTGACAAATATTTGGATATCATTGTGTTTAATCTGTTTTTCATAATCTGAAAGCTGCAAAGGAGCTCGTTTTAGTCCTTTTCTCCCTCACTCCCACCTCCTATTACCCCACATTTAACCATTTTTCTGTACTAATGATATTTGTCTTGGCCAAGGTGGATTATGTATCTTTCACAGTAATTTTTTGGGTGGAGTCTGAAGCTTCAGCAGGCAACACATGGACGGCATGGCTCCATGCTGTAGGTTTTTTAGCCAAGCTAAGTGTAAGATGCAGCCTTGACTGCCCCCCCAACAGCCTTCTCTTTCCTTCCTCCTGGTCCCCAGGGTTATTCCTGGACACCTGCTCAGGGTCCTAGCAAGTGAGTTCTGGCGAGGAGCAATTTAAAGGAGACCCCAGGCTCCCTAGTTCCTGCAAGGGGCTGGGAGGGCACTGGTGAACTTCTGACTTCCAGCAATTAGGAAGCATTGCCTCTTGGGGAGTCAGAAGCTTCAGCAGGCAACACAGGGAGGACATGGCTCCATGTGCTCTTCGCTTGTCCAAATCACAGACCAAAATGGTGTCTCGGAAACAACACCCTCCCTCTTGACTATTTCTAAAACATAAAAGGGACACGTGTATCTCCTTTGTATATATCAAATGTATTCCCTTAACATCTATAACTCTTTTCGAATCTCCTCATACAGTGACAATTTTGACCACTGGTTTTGTTATTTGATTGTTTGATTTTCCCCCTTTGAGATCTGTTTTATAAGCAATACTGATAGAAGAGTATCTCTGTATAGATTTCATGTTTGAACCATGCTACAGGGAATGTTGGACTTTATTTGTCAGCCCCCAGATGCACCAACAATATCTTGTGGCATTGCTTCTCTTTTGCATAGGCACATTAAAATAGAAAAATAATACATATGCAAACAAGTTCTTATCTAATAGAAATGGGAACACAAATTTGGTAATGCAATTAGGCCTTATACCCTGAACATTGGCATAATGATTTGGCTTAGGCCTCAGAAGAATGAGTATCACCTACACACACCTGAACAATGGATATCATCTACAGAAACAACCACAATGGTCTATGACATTACCAGGATCCAAGCCTCTACCAGGGAAGACCTACCACTGCTTTGGCATTGACTTACTCCAAAGAGTGCTCTCAACACCCAGACAACTCAGCAACTGCCTGCTTGCAAGGCAGATCACTCCACATTTAATGCTATGCTGAAACTAGAGGATGCTCCACATCAGCCTGATATCGATGAAAGAAATGCAAAGAATCCAGAATCTTTAAAAATAAGAACCTGATACCAACAATAGCTAAAGTGTGAACAAGTTTTACTGGGACCACAGAGAATAACTCGGGTTGGATAAACTTCTGGGGTGAGGCCTTTTTGTAATTAGGCCAAGGATTCTTTTTCGTTTTCCCCATATTTTTCTGGACCTATGCAAACAATGGCGCTTGCCACTATCACACCTTTACTATATTTTTTACTCTTATCCTTTAAGGGGAAAAATACAATTTACTGAACTTAAAAACAAAATAACTGTAGTAAAATGCCTGTCTCGAATAGAGGCAGGGGGTGGGAAGGGGGAGGGGGGAATGTTACTCTGGTGAAGGGGGTGTTCTGTTTGTGACTGTAACCCAACTACGATCATGTTACTTAAATAAAAATATATTAAAAAATCTTTCACATAGTGACATTGAATCAAGGGTATTCCCACCACAAATGCTGTCCTTTCTCTACCCCTGTTCCGAGAATGCATCCCGTATCCCCTCCTTCCCCCCACCCACCCCCCGTTTCTAGTATAAATGGTCCCCTCTGTATCTAGCTTGTTATATATTGGATATTGATTCTGTTGTTGTTGGCTTTGGATTGAGTGTTTATCTGATCATTTCTTATTTCTACTTGATTTTCACTCTACTATTTGGTCTTGGTACCCTCCCTTATTTCTCCTCCAATTTGTGAGGTAGAACAAGGTGGTTCAAGTTATGTGGTTCTGTTAGAAGAAAAGAAGAAAAAGAAGGGGGGCAAAAAATCAAACAAGAAAAAATGGGAGGAGTCCTTCTAGAGCAGGGGTCTCAAACTCAATTTACCTGGGGGCCACAGGAGGCAAAGTCAGGTGAGGCTGCATAAGGGATTTCGCTTACCGAATATTTGCAATAAAAAAATTGCATTAGTAAGAAAAAGAATCACAAAAAATTGCGTTAAACATTTGCATATCCTGAACGAAACTGCTCAGGGTATGCAAATGTTTAATGCGCTTTTTTTTCTTACTAATGCAATTTTTATTGTGATTATTCGGTAAGCAAATAATCGTGAATACTGCGATATTTGAAGGCCAGCCCGTGGGCCACAAAATGTTGTACGGAGGGCCGCAAACGGAGGGCCGTGAGTTTACCCCATTCTAGGGGCCATACATATCAATTTAAGAAAATAAAATAAAAAGAAAAACATAACAAGAATACAAAAAAAGGAAGGAAAAAAAAAAAACCAACCCATAAAGCACCATAGCAATAAGCACCACAGCAATGAAGACAACAACCAAACAATAATCATGGTCCTGAGATAAAAACAAGACAAAGCTCAAAACAAACAAACAAACAACATAAAATAAAACAAAAAAAAGCAACAGCAATAACACAATTAATTTGTGCTTTTTTTGCAGAGGCACAGTAAATATTGGGAAGATTAGAAAACAGTCAACTGTGAACCACAAAGTTATATTACATCGATCACGTTTGGGAAAAGTTACATTTCCTTTTTCTCTCTTTCTCTCTTCTCCCTACTTCTTTCCTTCTCCCCTTTCTTCTTCCTCATCAATTTAATCTTTGTCAAATAAAACCCACACTGATAGTTCTCTTTAGGAAAGGAACTTCGATACAGAAGATGCAGTATAACAATACTACATAGGGTGCCTCCCACATAGGAAGGCCTCATTAACACATTGTTTAGTACTCGAGATGCTAAACCTATGTGTATCCTAAATTGCTCAAGCCATTATCTAACCCTGAAACCTTCATTTAGCAATGCCCAACCCCATCACTGATGAAATTCCTAGAAACAGGAAAAACCTCCCAATTCCGATGCACGGACCCAATCTCTTTTATTTGATTTATTCAATTTTTTTTAATTTATGTTTACTATATTTACCTAACTTTTCTGTTCTCCTCTCTCTTATTCTCTGCTCTCCCTTTCTCTCTTTCTTAAGCTATACCTAAGATAATTATTTATCTTAATTCAACCAGTCCTTAAGAGATCAGACCCATCCAATCAGGGTCAGACCTCTAACAACATCTTAAGAATAGAACACTAATGTAAGTCTTTATGTGGGCAACTGTATATAAAGGGAGGATTCCTCTATGAGAGCCAAACCTAAATTATAAACAACCCATGCCTATAGTATATACAGCCCCTCCTATATACTATCCCTTCTCCTCCTTCAGAAGTCCTACTACCACTTCACCCCCAATCCCAACCTGATATTCTGCCTTATTAACAATCTCTACCCTTAGTTCTTAACCCATTAGGAATCAAGACTGCCCTCCTGCCCTAATAAACCATCACCCAGCTCCCAAGCACAGGGACACTCATTCAGCCCTACATCTAGTCCCCTGGCAAGAAACTACAACCAACACTCCTGATGACTCATGTTCTGTGGCCCTCCTCACCCTCCAAATGTGGACTGTTGCTTGATATCAGATTCAGCTCCAGAAAAACTCCCAGTATAAGAACTCTACCTGAGGCCTTTCTGCTGCAAATTATTGCTGAAACCCAACAAGACCAGGGTGTGTGATGAAAATGTGCCCTGGATTTCATCCTCCACAAGATTATCTCAAAGAAAATGGGGAAGCCTATATTTCCTTTATAAGTTTAAGACCTCTCTCTCTCTCTCTCTCTCTCTCTCTCTCTCTCTCATTATAGCCATTTCAGGCTTCTTTGATATTGAAAGAAGTCAGGAGATAATGATATAAAAGACATGTATTATCATGTTTACTATTATACTTTCAAAATAGAGTACCATTGAAATAGAAAAAAGTATATTTATTCTTAGAATATTCCCAAAATATTCATATATTTATGACTCAACAATTATACAATTCTTTCTTCCTTCTCTTCTTCCTTCCTTCCTTTCTTTTTCTTTCTTTCTTTCTTTCTCTCTTCCTTTCTTTCTTCCTTCCTTCCTTCCTTCCTTCTTTCCTTCCTTCCTTCCTTCCTTCCTTCCTTCCTTCCTTCCTTCCTTCCTTCCTTCCTTCCTTCCTTCCTTCCTTCCTTCCTTACTTTCTTTCTTTCTTTCTTTCTTTCTTTCTTTCTTTCTTTCTTTCTTTTTCTTTCTTTCTTTCTTCTTTCTTTCTTTCTCTCTTTCTTTCTTTCTTTCTTTCTTTCTTTCTTTCTTTCTTTCTTTCTTTCTTTCTTTCTTTCTTTCTTTCTTTCTTCTTTCTTTCTTTTGTTCTTTCGTTCTTTCTTTCTTACTTTCTTTCTGTCGTTCTTTTTCTTTCTTTCTTTATTTCTTTCTTCTTTTTCTTTCTTTCTTTCTTTCTTTCTTTCTTTCTTTCTTTCTTTCTTCTTTCTTTCTTTTGTTCTTTCGTTCTTTCTTTCTTTCTTTCTTTCTTTCTCCCTTCCTTTTTTTCTTCTATGTTTTTTTTTTTGGTTTTTGGGCCACACCTGGTGACACTCAGGGGATTTGGGGATCGAACTGTGGTCTGTCCTAGGCTAGCATGGGCAAGGCAGACACCTTACCCCTTGTGCCACTGCTTTGCCCTCTCTCTTTCTTCCTTCCTTCCTTTCTTCCTTCCTTCTTTTCTTCCTTCCTTCTTCCTTCCTTCCTTTCTCTCTTTCATTTATTTCTTTTCTCTCTTTCTTTTTAAAGTAAATAAAGTTTTATTTGGAAATTCTGAGGAAGGGAAGAGAAAAGTTGAGAAAGAGAGAGAGGGAAGAGTGAGAGAACATAATATGCTCAAGAGAAAATGCATCTTCTGCAAATGCAGAAAATATACACAACCCATGTGCATTCAGCCATTATGTGCATGGGCTGAAGGAACACATGTGCAATCAGACAAGTATTTTTTAACCATGAAAGTTTGCCAAGACCTGGAGCTGTTGCAGAGAACTGTCTCATTCTTTGTCTAAGACCTAGGGTTCAGGGTTGGAGGTCGCTGTCTAATCACATGAAGTCTGAGTTGGGACCACATGACATATGTTCAAGGTGGAAGGTGCCCTTGTATTGTAAAATGTATGAGTTCTTATCCCTAGTAGGTAAGAACTTGTTTCTATATGTAAAAATTTCTCCCTTTTTAGTGTGCCTGTGCAAAAAGAAATGGTGCTATATTGTTGGTGGATTTTTGGTGAGGGTGTCAGGCTCCATCATCTCTGTGCCCTTGAGCTTTAATCCTGGGCAGGACATTTTCTTGTAGGTTTTTGTACCAAGCAGAACAAAAACAGATGAAGTTAAGGAGGAGAAGAAAGCTAAAATAAGACTCTCTATCTATCTATCATCTATCTATCTATCTATCTATCTATCTATCTATCTATCTATCATCTATCTATCTATCATCTATCTATCTATCATCTATCTATCTATCTATCATCTATATATCTATCATCTATCTATCTATCTATCTATATCTATATCTATATCTATCTATATCTATATCTATCTATCTATCTATCTATCTATCTATCTATAGTTCTGACCTTTTGCCTTTTAGGGAAATAAGAGAGTGTCAGGTCTACATAAAAGCTGTCAACAGCTGTTCTACCTGGTTTGTTCCAGATGGGCAACTAGGATGATGGGCTTTCCTGTTCTAGAGAACACTGTGACTGCAGATCAGCTCTGAGGGGGAACAGTCAGGGTCGCTCTTGCTATCAAACTCCTTTGGAACTTCACTCTGCTCCCCTTTATCTCTGGAGCATTTCTCAGGCCCTAGATCCCAATGGTAATAAACGAGTACCTTATGAGCTTTATTAGTTACCAGCTTTGCATCCTTGATCTAATCCTTTGAAAGCTTGGGTTTTGTTATCAGTAAGAATTAAAACAATAGTTTTACCTTATGAAATTATTATTTATTTAGAAAAGTTTTAAGAGAATGACAAATTGTATTTTCAGTTGATATTGCTAATAAATATAAAAAGTAAAACTCCATGAATATGAGTACATACTTGGAAATAAATTGTATAAACACTGGGCCCTTTTTATGATGCTTTTTTTGTTTTGTTTTGGGGCCACACCTGGTGGTACTCAAGGCTTACTCCTGGCTATGTGCTTAGAATTCACCCCTGCTGAGCTCAGGGACCATCTGTGATGCCAGGGATCATACCTGGGTTGGCTGTGTGCAAGGCAAATACCCTTCTGGCTGTGCTATGGCTTCAACCCATAATGATATATTTTTAATGTCTATGGTATTCACCAACTAGCAATTTTTTGAGTACAAATAATTAAGTACTAAAAATAAATAATTTTTTGTTATATCGCATAACAAAAAGTCAAAAGTATATAGTATCATTGCAGCTTAATTAGGCAACCAAAATGATAATAGTACTAGGAAAATTTTATTACCATAATATCCACAAGCAAGAATAAAAAATAATTTCATGCTCGCTTTGGCAGCACATATACTAAAACTGGAACAAAAAGAGAAGATTAGCGTTGCCCCTGCACAAGGATGACATTCCAAATTTTTCTTTTTCAATTCAACCTATGTTACTAGTATATCATCATGTCCACCCTGTCAGTTTCCTTTCAGGAAGAGCCTTGATGCACAAGACATGGTGAATTGATACTACATAGGGTAGACTCCTCTTATAGCATTCACTATCATATTGTTTAGTACTCTAGATTTAAAAATTAGGTTTGTCCTAAAATGCTTCATGAACAATCTAACCCTGAAAGCTTTATTTAGCAAAGTTCAACCCTGCCATTGATAAAGTGCCTAGAAATTGTTAAACCCTCGTTCTCCAAAGTGCTGGCCCAATATTTTCTAATTCTTAATGAATCAATTGAGTGATTTTTAAAATTAAGTTTTTGAGCACTGTGACCCACCCCATAAGGATCAGGCCTCCAACGACACCTATGAATAGATTTCAAGTGTCGGTCTATAAGTGGGCGTGAGTGTGCATGCAGTGGACTCCTCTATGTTTGCCTAATCTGAATTGTAAACAGTCCATGCCTATATTGTATATAGCCCCTGTTATATATTATCCCTTCTCCACTCCGTTCAAAACTCCTTCTATCCTCTCACCTTCTCTTTCCTGACCTGTTATCAGTCATAATTGTAGTTTGGTATCAGTCACATAAAGAACACCCTCACAGCCCCACATCACTGACCCCAGCAAGAAGCTGCACCACCACTCCTGATAATTCATTCTATGTGGTCTTTATTCTCCCACCTCCCCGTAACATGGACTGTTGCTTGCTACCAGACTGTCAGATGGACCCCCAGCTTGAGGACACTACCTGAACCCTAACTACTGCAAACCATTTCACAGACTCAATAAGACCACAGTGTGGGATGAAAATTTGCCCTGAGTCTTATCCCTTCCAAGGCTATCGCTATAACTTATGGAGATATTTATATCAATTTCTTATATCTATTATCAATTTAGTATCAATAAATTATATCAATTATTTATATCAATGATTTGTATTTATTTTCTTTGTATGTTTATTTCCTTAAAAGTTATAACTCTTAGTGTGTTTATTTTCAAATATAGAGGTTGCCTACTTTATCACTTTTTTGGTTCTGCTTAGTAAGAAATTCTAGTAGAAAAAGTCTTGCTTGGGATAAAATCTCAGGTCAAAACCAGGACACACAGATTGTATAGCTTGTCATTTTTGCTCCCAAATGTACCAATAATATATTATGCCATCGTTCCTTTTTGCATAAGCACACTAAAATGGGTAAATCTTATGTATAGATACAAGTTCTTATCTAATAAATATAAGAACGCGTAAAAATTATAATACACGGGTGCCTGAACATTTGTCATGGGGACTTGACTTAGACCTCATATGATCGGACTTCGACCATCCAACCCCAAACCCTGGATCCCAACCTTAGAACTGCCACAGTTCCCAGCAGCAGCACCAGGAATCAAACTCCCCCGGGGGAGTCCCTAATACCTCTCTGCCACCACCTTGTGCCAGGGTAGTTTCATATAACACCCTGACAATGAGGAAGCTACTTGATCTAAGGGTACATTGCCCTACCTAATCACTTAATGGTGAAATGAAATCAGAAAACACCCCATCCTAGGATCTGTGCAAAAACCAAGATCATTAATTACAGAAGACAAAATACAACAATCACCACTGAGCAGAACTTTTCCTGGGTCCATAACGAAAGAATCTATCTTAGACTTCATCCTAGAATCTGTGCAAAAATCAAGATCTCTAATTACAGAGGACTGACTGTGACAACCAAGACTGAGCAGAATATTTAGACCTTGGGATTTGACAATGAACATGCCTGGAGCCTGTAGTTGGTCTCGTGACGATATGCTTTAAGTGTGGAGACATCCTCTCTCTCTTAGGCCAAGGGAATTTCCTTTCTAATTTCCCCCAATACTTACTATGCCAATGAAAAAACAAACAAACAAAAACTTGCCACATAAGCCCCCTTTCTTTTTCTTTTCTTTCTGTTTTTTTCTTCTTGTAAATTTATATTTATAGTTTATAGACAGAGGCTCCTGCCTGCTTTCTTCTTTTTTTTTTTTTTAACAGAACTATAGAACATGAATCATCTTATTCAGCCCATATTCTATGTCTTCCTAAAAATTGAGGAAAAGAGTGGATGGTACCAGTGGCAAAATGGTCTCATGAGCATTGAGTGAAAATAAAAAAAAAAAAATCAGACTAAATACCCAAAGACAATGACCCAAACTACAATAAGCTATACACAAAAGGAACCTGTTACACTAGCACTCCAAAGGGGTTAAGAGTGAAGGTATGAGATGCACGCTGGGGACAGTGGTGGAGGGTGGAGGGTGGAGGTGAATTGTCCTAATTCACTGTCATTAAGTACTTTAAATATAACTGTGAAAGACTTGTAATTCAGTTAGTCTCAATAAAAATTATTAAAAAAAAATTTTTCTTGTACAATTTTATTGCTGTCAAATAGGAAGAATTTTACAGAAATTATGTGACAAATTTACATTATTTCATTAGCCAGAAATGGATTACATTTTATCCATAAGCATTTACTAATAAGGGAGAATTACTTGCAGAGATTGATTCCAAATAGTCATAATTTATTCTTTAGATTTGTACAAGTGGGGCAACTTTCCTGTGCACATTACGAAATATCCGAGAGAAAAATTCTGTGTCATGTTGATTATCAAAAAAATGTCATTGAATTAGCAATGTGGCATACTATCTATGGAAAAATAGTCATGCAAATGAAAGCAAATTATACACTGATCATAAATATCAGACATTACAATAAGTGACTGAAAGTTTTTATAATTGCTATCACTAGTTCTGCAGCAAATTTTATCAACATATTCCACACTAACATTGTTATATTAGAGTTTATGCTACCAGCATCTTTGAGAAAAATAATTTTTTTCAGTAAATAAAATATTTACTATTTTTAAGGGAGCTTCTTTAAAAAATGGTTTAGAGTTGTGTTAACTAAAATAAATTTAGGTAAATGTTCTCTCCTTAAATGCTAGAGAAGCAAATAGAATAATCTAATGTTCTTGTGAAGTTTTTGGATAAACATAGTTTTATATGAATAAGGAACCAGGCAACCCTTTGTAAAACATGCCCTAGGTCCCCAGCTGATAGTATTTTGTGAGCTTGTATTCAAGCCAAATTTTTCAGAAAGCCCATAGGGATTTACAGTACCTATGTTTCAGTTAATTTGACATCATTTAAATGGGGCCATGGTATATATCTCAAGGGCTGGATTTCTACATTTCCAATTATTTAATGGATTTATTCATAAAGTGTTTTTAAAACCTTGTGATTTTTTTCATTTGCATATTGAAAATACACATTACTGTTTTGAATTAAATTCACCTCAAGTCAAATATTTACTGGGTTCTTACCATTTGTAGGTCTAGTGTTAAGTGATCTGGAATACCTATACAGTTTAAAACATACCCTTCTAAGTCTAGGATTTCAAGAACCTTACAATTGAGTTATGAGTTTTTTAAACAATCGTCCAGTATTTGAAAATTCTTTGCAGACAATATGCCTCAGGGTGAAAGTAAAATAAAATAGATAATGGCACAAAGGATGAAAGAGGAGTATTTCAGGAAAAATGTCACTGTGTTTCTATATATCTCTATCACTCAAAGACTTTAACAAAAAGCATGTGTTTTATTTTAATAAGACAATGAACATATTTTCATTTTTTGCTTATCTGGGGGCCACACCTGGCCATGAGCAGGGTTTATTTCTGACTCTATGTTCTATCATGTTCAGGAGTGTTATGCCAGTGGGAGACTAACCTCAAAACACGCAGGACAAGAAACTTGTGATACTAATGATAGTGGATGTGCATTTAGTGATGTCCTAGAAGATAGAATAATTATGTGTTGGCATGGTTCTTAACTTTTTATCATGCACTCCATGTATTTCCTGCCAGTTTTTACCTAACAATAACAATTATGTTATTTCTGAAACTAGATTTTTTTCTTTCTCTCTCTAGTTCTCTCTCTCTCTCACTTGCTCACTCTTCCAGTGTTCTTTTCCTCTCTCTCTCTCCCCCCAACCTTCCCACTACTTCACTCCTTTCTTTGAAAGCAAACAGTTGCCATACATCAAGGACACTGAAGAAGTGAAACTGATAGCTATTCCAGAGCTACTGAGTCAGAGCAGAGATCCTTCAGTCCTTTTGCCCTAGCTGAGCACACAAATAATGAGCTAGTCAGCACCTTGAATGCAATAAGTGAGCCATCAGCAAAGTTCTAGATTTTTAGAAACTTTGAGAGATAATAAATGTTCTTTTAAGCCATTTATTGGTGCTGTGTTAGGTAATTACAGTTAAACAATACAATATGCAATGTTATCTTCTGCTTAATAACCTCTAACAAGGCCAACTTCAGTTATTGGAGAGCTTAGTTAGCAAAAGATTATTGAAAACTTACTCTTTCCTAGTTCAGTTTTCTCAGATCATCTATCTTCAAATTTTGTTCTACCAAGATCATTTTTTCTGAAAACATTCACTAAGACATTTAGAAAGTTTTATTAGCTCAATCCTTAACCAGAGCTAAAATATATCAGAAACAATTATTGTATGCATGTAATTCGTAATTTGCTATCTTTCAGGTCACTTTCTGTGACTGTTATACAGATGTGAGATATTTATTTTAACATCTCTTTATTTTATAATTATATCTGATCTACTAAACTCAAAATTTGAGTTTGGGACATCACCAATGTCCCAAGTCTCCCTCCTCCCCACCCAACCCCCGCCTGTACTTTAGACAGGCTTTCCATTTACCTCATACATTCTCATTATTAGGACAGTACAAAATGTAGTTATTTCTCTAACTAAACTCATCACTCTTTGTGGTGAGCTTCCTGAGGTGAGCTGGAACTTCCAGCTCTTTTCTCTTTTGTGTCTGAAAATTATTATTGCAAGAATGTCTTTCGTTTTTCTTAAAACCCATAGATGAGTGAGACCATTCTGCGTTTTTCTCTCTCTCTCTCTGACTTATTTCACTCAGCATAATAGATTCCGTGTACATCCATGTATAGGAAAATTTCATGACTTCATCTCTCCTGACAGCTGCACAATGTTCCATTGTGTATATGTACCACAATTTCTTTAGCCATTCGTCTGTTGAGGGGCATCTTGGTTCTTTCCAGAGTCTTGCTATGGTAAATAGTACTGCAATGAATATAGGTGTAAGGAAGGGGTTTTTGTATTGTATTTTTGTGTTCCTAGTATATACTCCTAGGAGTGGTATAGCTGGATCATATGGGAGCTGGATTTCCAGTTTTTGGAGGAATCACCATATCGCTTTCCATAAAGGTTGAACTAGAAGGCATTCCCACCAGCAGTGGATAAGAGTTCCTTTCTCTCCACATCCCCACCAACACTGTTTATTCTCGTTATTTGTGATGTGTGCCATTCTCTGGGGTGTGAGGTAGTACCTCATAGTTGTTTTGATTTGCATCTCCCTGATGATTAGTGATGTGGAACATTTTTTCATGTGTCTTTTAGCCATTTGTATTTCTACTTTGTCAAAGTGTCTGTCCATTTCTTCATCACATATCTTGATGGGATTAGATGGTTTTTTTTTTCTTGTAAACTTCTGTCAGTGCCTTGTATATTTAGGAGATTAGCCCCTTATTTGATGGGTATTCTGTAAATAGTTTCTCCCACTCAGTGGGTGTCTTTTGTATCCTGGGCGCTATTTCTTTGAGGTGCAGAAGCTTCTCAGCTTAATATATTCTCATCTATTAATCTCTGCTTTCACTTGCTTGGACAGTGCAGTTTCCTCCTTGAAGATGCCTTTACTCTTAATGTCCTGGAGTGTTTTGTCTATGTGTTGTTCTACATATCTTATGGTTTCGGGTCTAA
Source organism: Suncus etruscus (assembly GCF_024139225.1). Lineage (NCBI taxonomy): Eukaryota > Metazoa > Chordata > Mammalia > Eulipotyphla > Soricidae > Suncus > Suncus etruscus. The sequence continues at coordinate 667,988 of NC_064862.1, read as the reverse complement.
TATCGAGGTCTTTAATCCATTTGGATTTAACCTTCGTACATGATGTTAGCTGGGGTCTAAGTTTAATTTTTTGCAAGTGGCTAGCCAGTTGTGCCAACACCACATGTTGAAGAGGCTTTCCCTGCTCCATTGAGGATTTCCTGCTCCTTTCTCAAAAATTAGGTGATTGTATGTCTGGGGAACATTTTCTGAATATTCAAGCCTATTCCACTGATCTGAGGGCCTGTCCTTATTCCAATACCATGCTGTTTTGATAACTATTGCTTTGTAGTAAAGTTTAAAGTTGGGGAAAGTAATTCCTCCCATATTCTTTTTCCCAATGATTACTTTAGCTATTCTAGGGTGTTTATTGTTCCAAACGAATTTCAAAAGTGCCTGATCTACTTATTTGAGGAATGTCATGGGTATCTTTAGAGGGATCACAGTAAATCTGTATAATGCCTTGGAGAGTATTGCCATTTTGATGACGTTAATCCTGCCAATCCATGAGCAGGGTATCTGTTTCCATTTCCATGTGTCATCTCTTATTTCTTGGAGCAGAGTTTTATAGTTTTCTTTGTATAGGTCCTTCACATTTTTAGTCAAGTTGATTCCAAGATATTTGAGTTTGTGTGGCACTATTGTGAATGGGGTTGTTTTCTTAATGCCCATTTCTTTCCTATTATTATTGGTGTATAGAAAGTCCATTGATTTTTGTGTGCTAATTTTGTAGCCTGCCTCCATGCTGTTTGAATCTATTGTTTCTAGAAGCTTTTTGATAGAGTCTTTAGAGTTTTGTAAGTAGAATATCATGTCATCTGCAAACAGTGTGAGCTTGACTTTTTCATTTTCTATCTGAATTTCCTTGATATCTTTTTCTTGCCTAATTGCTATAGCGAGTACCTCCAGTGCTATGTTGAATAGAAGTGGTGAGAGAGGACAGCCTTTTCTTATGCCAGAATTTAGAGGGAAGGCTTTTAGTTTTTCTTCATTGAGGATAATATTTGCCAATTGCTTCTGGTAGATGGCCTTAACTATATTGAGAAAGGTTCCTTCCATTCCCATCTTCCTGAGAGTTTTGATCAATAATGGGTGTTGGACCTTATCACATACTTTCTCTGCATCTATTACTATGATCATGTGCTTTTTATTTTTCTTGTAGTAGTTCCTCTTGGAAAGTTTGATAGAATTAATTAGTGAATCCATTGGGCCTGGGCTTTTGTTTTTGGGCAGACATTTGATTATCATTTTAATTTTATCAATAGTGATGGGAGTATTTAGATATGCTACATCCTCTACCTTCAACCGTGAAAGATTATGAGTCCAAGAATTTATCCATTTCTTCCAGGTTCTCATTTTTAGTGGCATAGAGTTTCTCAAACTAGTTTCTGATTACCCTTTGAATCTCTGCCATATCAGTAGTGATCTCTCCTTTTTCATTCCTAATACGAGTTATCAAGTTTCTCTCTCTCTCTTTTCCTTTGTTAGATTTGCCAGTGGTCTATCAATCTTGTTCATTTTTTCAAAGAACCAACTTCTGCGTTCGTTGATCTTTCAATTGCATTTTGGGTTTTCACTTTATTGATTTCAGCTCTCAGCTTTGTTATTTCCTTCTGTCTCCCTATTTTTGGGTCTCTTTGTTGAGCACTTTCTAGTTCTATTAGCTGTGTCATTAAGCTACTCAGGTAAGCTCCATTTCCTTTCTGATGTGTGCTTGCAAAGCTATAAATTTTCCTCTCAATACTGCTTTTGCTGTGTCCCATAAGTTCTGATAGTATGTGTCTTTATTGTCATTTGTTTCCAGGAACCTTTTGATTTCCTCCTTGATTTCATCTCGGACCCACTGGTTATGCAGTATAAGGCTGTTTAACTTCCAGGTGTTAAACTTTTTCTTCTCTGTCCCTTTGGAATTCACCAATAATTTCAGAGCCTTGTGGTCACCGAAGGTAGCCTGCAATATTTCTATCTGCTTTATATTATGGAGATATGTTATATCTGTCAGCATGTAGTCTATCCTGGAGAATGTCCCATGTACATTGGAGAAGAATGTGCATCCAGGATTCTGGGGATGGAGTGTCCTATATATATCCACTAGGCCTCTTTCTTCCATTTTTCTCCTGAGGTCTAGTATATTCTTGTTGGGTTTCAGTCTGATTGACCTATCCTTTGTTGACAAAGCCGTGTCAAGGTCCCCCCAATTATTGTGTTGTTATTGATATCCTTCTTCAGATTTGTCAACAGTTGTATTAAATATTTTTGCTGGCCCCTCATTCGGTGCATATATGTTTAAGAGAGTTATTTCTTCCTGCTCTACATACCCCTTGATTAATAGAAAATGTCCATCTTTGTCCCTTACAACCTTCCTGAGTATAAAGTTTGCATTATCTGATATTAGTATGGCCACTCCAGCTTTTTTATGGGTGTTGTTTGCTTGGATAATTTTTCTCCAGCCTTTTATTTTGAGTTTATGTTTGTTCTGACTATTCAGGTGCGTTTCTTGTAGGCAGCAGAAGGTTGGATTGAGTTTTTTGATCCATTTAGCCACTCTGTGTCTCTTAACTGGTGCATTTAGTCCATTGATGTTGAGAGAAAGAATTGTCCTGGGATTTAGTACCATCTTTATATCGAAATTTGGTGTGCCTTTTGGTTAGTCTTATCTTAAATTAGGTTTTTCAGTTTTTATCTTAAGACTGGTTTTGAGTCTGTAAAGTTTCTGAGCTGTTTTTTTGTCTGTGAACCATGTATTCTTCTGTCAAACCGGAAAGTGAGCTTTGCTGGGCACAGTATTCTAGGTGAAGCATTCATTTCATTCAGTCTTGTCACAATATCACACCACTGCTTTCTGGCGTTGACTGTTTCTGGTGACAGGTCTGCTGTAAATCTCAAGGATGCTCCCTTGAATGTAATTTCCCTTTTTTGATCTTGCTGTTTTCAGAATTCTGTCTCTATCTGTGGGATTCGTCATTGTGATTAGGATGTCTTGGGGTATTTTTTCTGGGGTCTCTTTTGGTTGGTACTCTTTGAGCATGCAGGATTTGATCACATATATTCTTTAGCTCTGGAAGTTTTTTTTAATGATGTACTTGACTGTTGATTCTTCCTGGAAATTTTCTTCCAGGGTCTCTGGGACTCCGATGATTCTTAAGTTGTTTCTGTTGAGCTTATCATAGACTTATATTTTCATCTGTTCCCATTCTTTGACTAATTTTTCCACTGATTCTTAAGTTGTTTCTGTTGAGCTTATCATAGACTTATATTTTCATCTGTTCCCATTCTTTGACTAATTTTTCCACTATCTGTTCATTTGCTTTGTTTTTTTTTTTCCAATCTCTCCCGCTGTATGGAATTGTTATTTATCTCATCTTCCACAGCACCAATTCTATTCTCAGCTTCTGATACCCTGTCCCAGAGCTTATCCATTTTGTCATTCACTTCGTTTACTGAGCTTTTCAGGCCTGACAGGTTGATTGACATGTTATTTCAGTTTGGAGTTTTGTGATTTCTGTCTTTATAATTTCTTGGTTCTTATTAGTGTTCTGTTCAACTCAATCCATGGTTTCTTTGAGTACTTTGAGCATCTTCCATAAATGCTTGTTTAAAATCCTTTTCTGAGAGGTTGATTAGTTGATTGGTCATTATCTGGTCATCAGATTTGTTATCCTTCTGATGCTGGCCTGCGTTGTTTCCCCACTATCACACTTGTGTTGTGTTTTTTTCTACGTTTTGTGGTGGTATTCATTGCTAAATGATGTAGGCAGTCACACTCCTCTGGCTCCATGCTTTCTGGATGGGTTGACTTGCCTCCAAGGGAGGGGAGTCCTTCGTGCATAAGGCCTCACACAGGATAAATCTTAGGCCTGAGCATGCAGCAGAGAAGACAGTTTGGAGAGAAATGCTGGGCTTCAGTGATCCAGCACAGTTCTTAGTGTGATTTTTTTTCTTGTTGCAATCGTGTTCTTTCCTTACAAAGAACGCTCAGCCGCATAGCAAAGCGTAGCTAAGTGCTCTTCTGGAGTCTCTTTTCGGCCCACTCCCAAGAGTTTCATGCGGCAGGACAGTAGACAGACACACACAGGCAGCACTCACAATTTTTTACAGTCGGGCCCCTGTTCCCATTATTTTTTATGTGAGCCATTCTCACTGGTGTAAGGTGATACTTCATTGTTGTCTTGATTTGGATCTCCCTGATGATGAGTGAAGGTGACCATGTTTTCATGTGTTGGTTGGCCATCCTTCTGTGTTCCTCAGAGAAATGTTTATTCATTTCATCTCCCCATTTTTTTTTTTAATTTTTTTTTATTTAAACACCTTGATTACATACATGATTGTGTTTGGGTTTCAGTCATAAAAGGAACACCACCCATCACCAGTGCAACATTCCCATCACCCAAGTCCCAAATCACCCTCCTCCCCACCCAACCCCCGCCTGTACCCTAAACAGGCTCTACATTTCCCTCATACATTCTCAATATTAGGACAGTTCAAAATGTAGTTATTTCTCTAACTAAACTCATCACTCTTTGTGGTGAGCTTCCTGAGGTGAGCTGGAACTTCCAGCTCTTTTCTCTTTTGTGTCTGAAAATTATTATTACAAGGGTGTCTTTCATTTTTCTTAAAACCCATAGATGAGTGAGACCATTCTGCGTTTTTCTCTCTCTCTCTGACTTATTTCACTCAGCATAATAGATTCCATGTACATCCATGTATAGGAAAATTTCATGACTTCATCTCTCCTGACAGCTGCATAATATTCCATTGTGTATATGTACCACAGTTTCTTTAGCCATTCATCTGTTGAAGGGCATCTTGGTTGTTTCCAGAGTCTTGCTATGGTAAATAGAGCTGCAATGAATATAGGTGTAAGGAAGGGGTTTTTGTATTGTATTTTTGTGTTCCTAGGGTATATTCCTAGGAGTGGTATAGCTGGATCGTATGGGAGCTCGATTTCCAGTTTTTGGAGGAATCTCCATATCGCTTTCCATAAAGGTTGAACTAGACAGCATTCCCACCAGCAGTGGATAAGAGTTCCTTTCTCTCCACATCCCCGCCAACACTGTTTATTCTCATTCTTTGTGATGTGTGCCATTCTCTGGGGTGTGAGGTGGTATCTCATCGTTGTTTTGATTTGCATCTCCCTGATGATTAGTGATGTGGAACATTTTTTCATGTGTCTTTTGGCCATGCGTATTTCTTCTTTGTCAAAGTGTCTGTTCATTTCTTCTCCCCATTTTTTGATGGGGTTAGATGTTTTTTTCTTGTAAAGTTCTGTCAGTGCCTTGTATATTTTGGAGATTAGCCCCTTATCTGATGGGTATTGGGTGAATAGTTTCTCCCACTCAGTGGGTGGCTCTTGTATCCTGGGCACTATTTCCTTTGAGGTGCAGAAGCTTCTCAGCTTAATATATTCCCATCTGTTAATCTCTGCTTTCACTTGCTTGGAGAGTGCAGTTTCCTCCTTGAAGATGCCTGTAATGTCCTGTAGTGTTTTGCCTATGTGCTGTTCTATATATCTTATGGTTTTGGGGCTGATATCGAGGTCTTTAATCCATTTGGATTTTACCTTTGTACATGATGTTAGCTGGGGGTCTAAGTTTAATTTTTTGCAAGTGGCTATCCAATTGTGCCAACACCACTTGTTGAAGAGGCTTTCCCTGCTCCATTTAGGAGTTCCTGCTCCTTTATCAAAAATTAGATGGTTGTATCTCTGGGGAACATTTTCTGAGTATTCAAGCCTATTCCACTGATCTGAGGACCTATCCTTATTCCAATACCATGCTGTTTTGATAACTGTTGCTTTGTAGTACAGTTTAAAGTTGGGAAAAGTAATTCCTCCCATATTCTTTTTCCCAATGATTGCTTTAGCTATTCGAGGGTGTTTATTGTTCCAAATGAATTTCAAAAGTGTCTGATCCACTTCTTTGAAGAATGTCATGGGTATCTTTAGAGGGATGGCATTAAATCTGTATAATGCCTTGGGGAGTATTGACATTTTGATGATGTTAATCCTGCCAATCCATGAGCAGGGTATGTGTTTCCATTTCCGTGTGTCCTCTCTTATTTCTTGGAGCAGAGTTTTATAGTTTTCTTTGTATAGGTCCTTCACATATTTAGTCAAGTTGATTCCAAGATATTTGAGTTTGTGTGGTACTATTGTGAATGGGGTTGTTTTCTTAATGTCCATTTCTTCTTTATTACTGTTGGTGTATAGAAAGGCCATTGATTTTTGTGTGTTAATTTTGTAGCCTGCCACCTTGCTATATGAGTCTATTGTTTCTAGAAGCTTTTTGATAGAGTCTTTAGGGTTTTCTAAGTAGAGTATCATGTCATCTGCAAACAGTGAGAGCTTGACTTCTTCCTTTCCTATCTGGATTCCCTTGATATCCTTTTCTTGCCTAATCGCTATAGCAAGTACTTCCAGTGCTATGTTGAATAGGAGTGGTGAGAGAGGACAGCCTTGTCTTGTGCCAGAATTTAGAGGGAAGGCTTTCAGTTTTTCTCCATTGAGGATAATATTTGCCACTGGCTTGTGGTAGATGGCCTTCACTATATTGAGAAAGGTTCCCTCCATTCCCATCTTGCTGAGAGTTTTGATCAAGAATGGGTGTTGGACCTTATCAAATGCTTTCTCTGCATCTATTGATATGATCATGTGGTTTTTATTTTTCTTGTTATTGATGTTGTGTATTATGTTGATAGATTTACGGATGTTAAACCAGCCTTGCATTCCTGGGATGAAACCAACTTGATCGTAGTGGATGATCTTCTTAATGAGGCATTGAATCCTATTTGCCAGGATTTTGTTGAGGATCTTTGCATCTGCATTCATCAGTGATATTGGTCTGTAATTTTCTTTTTTGGTAGCGTCTCTGTCTGGTTTAGGTATCAAGGTGATGTTGGCTTCATAAAAGCTATTTGGAAGTGTTTCTGTTTGTTCAATTTCATGAAAGAGTCTTGCCAAGATTGGCAGTAGTTCCTCTTGGAAAGTTTGATAGAATTCATTAGTGAATCCATCTGGACCTGGGCTTTTGTTTTTCGGCAGACATTTGATTACTGTTTTAATTTCATCAATGGTGATGGGGGTGTTTAGATATGCTACATCCTCTTCCTTCAACCGTGGAAGATTATAAGAGTCCAAGAATTTATCCATTTCTTCCAGGTTCTCATTTTTAGTGGCGTAGAGTTTTTCAAAGTAGTTTCTGATTACCCTTTGAATCTCTGTCATATCAGTAGTGATCTCTCCTTTTTCATTCCTGATACGAGTTATCAAGTTTCTCTCTCTCTCTTTCTTTGTTAGGTTTGCCAGTGGTCTATCAATCTTGTTTATTTTTTCAAAGAACCAACTTCTGCTTTCGTTGATCTTTCGGATTGTTTTTTGAGTTTCCACTTCGTTGATTTCTGCTCTCAGCTTTGTTATTTCCTTCTGTCTTCCTGTTCTTGGGTCCTTTTGTTGAGCATTTTCTAGTTCTATTAGCTGTGTCATTAAGCTACTCAGGTAAGCTCCTTCTTCCTTCCTGATGTGTGCTTGCAAAGCTATAAATTTTCCTCTCAGTACTGCTTTTGCTGTGTCCCATAAGTTCTGAGAGTTTGTGTCTTTATTGTCATTTGTTTCCAGGAACCTTTTTATTTCCTCCTTGATTTCATCTCGGACCCACTGGTTATTGAGCATGAGGCTGTTTAACTTCCAGGTGTTAAAGTGTTTCTTCTGAGTCCCTTTGGAGTTCACAAATAATTTCAGAGCCTTGTGGTCAGCGAAGGTAGTCTGCAAAATTTCTATCCTCTTGATCTTATGGAGGTATGTTTTATGTGCCAGCATGTAGTCTATCCTGGAGAATGTCCCATGTACATTGGAGAAGAATGTGTATCCAGGTTTCTGGGATGGAGTGTCCTATATATATCCACTAGGCCTCTTTCTTCCATTTCTCTCCTCAGGTCTAGTATATTCTTGTTGGGTTTCAGTCTGGTTGACCTGTCCAGTGTTGACAAAGCCGTGTTTAGGTCCCCACAATTATTGTGTTGTTGTTGATATTATTTTTCAGATTTGTCAGCAGTTGTATTAAATATTTTGCTGGCCCCTCATTCGGTGCATATATGTTTAGGAGAGTGAATTCTTCCTGCTCTACGTACCCCTTGATTAATATAAAATGTCCGTCTTTGTCCCTTACAACCTTCCTGAGTATAAAGTTTGCATTATCTGATATTAGTATGGCCACTCCAGCTTTTTTATGGGTGTTGTTTGCTTGGATAACTTTTCTCCAGCCTTTTATTTTGAGTCTATGTTTGTTCTGACTATTCAGGTGCGTTTCTTGTAGGCAGCAGAAGGTTGGATTGAGTTTTTTGATCCATTTAGCCACTCTGTGTCTCTTAACTGGTGCATTTAGTCCATTGACGTTGAGAGAAAGAATTGTCCTGGGATTTAACGCCATCTTTATTTCAAAATTTGGTGTGTCTTTTGGGTAGTCTTGTCTTAGATTAGGTCTTTCAGTTTTTCTCTTAAGACTGGTTTTGTGTCTGTGAAGTTTCTGAGCTGTTTTTTGTCTGTGAAACCATGTATTCTTCCATCAAACCGGAAAGTGAGTTTTGCTGGGTATAGTATTCTGGGTGAAGCATTCATTTCATTAAGTCTTGTCACAATATCCCACCACTGCTTTCTGGCATTGAGCGTTTCTGGTGACAGGTCTGCTGTAAATCTCAGGGAAGCTTGCTTGAACATGATTTCCCCTTTTGATCTTGCTGTTTTCAGAATTCTGTCTCTATCTGTGGGATTTGTCATTGTGACTAGGATGTGTCTTGGGGTGGTTTTTCTGGGGTCTCTTTTGGTTGGTACTCTTCGGGCATGCAGGATTTGATCACATATATTCTTTAGCTCTGGAAGTTTCTCTTTAATGATGTTCTTGACCATTGATTCTTCCTGGAAATTTTCTTCCTGGGTCTCTGGGACTCCAATGATTCTTAAGTTGTTTCTGTTGATCTTATCATAGACTTCTATTTTCGTCTGTTCCCATTCTTTGACTAATTTTTCCATTGTCTGCTCATTTGCTTTAAGTTTTTTGTCCAATCTCTCCTGCTGTATGGAATTGTTATGTATCTCATCTTCCACAGCACCAAGTCTATTCTCAGCTTCTGATACCCTGTCCCAGAGCTTATCCATTTTGTCATTCACTTCGTTTACTGAGTTTTTCAGGCCTGTTAGTTGACATGTTATTTCAGTTTGGAGTTTTGTCATTTCTGCCTTCATATTTTCTTGGTTCTTATTAGTGTTCTGTTCAACTCGATCCATGGTTTCTTGGAGTCTGTTGAGCACCTTCCATATTGCTAGTCTAAAGTCCTTATCTGAGAGGTTGATTAGTTGTTCAGTCATTATCTGGTCCTCAGAATTGTCATCTTCATTCTCTATGTCTGATGCTGGCCTGCGCTGTTTCCCCATTGTCACATTTGTATTGTGGGTTTTTCTACGTGTTGTAGTGGTATTCATTGTCTATATGATGTAGGCAGCACACTCCTCTGGCTCCTCCCTTTCTGGATGGGCTGACTTGCCTCTAAGGGAGGGGAGTCCTCCGTGGATGAAGCCTCACACTGGGTCAAATCTTAGGCCCGAGCATGTAACAGAGAAGACAGTCCAGAGAGAAATGTTTGCTTCTGTGATATAGCGCCGTTCTTAGTGTGATTTTTTCTTCTTGTTGCAATGGAGTTCTTTCCTTAGAAAGAGTGCACGGCCGCGTAGCGAAGCGGAGCGGCCGTGCTCCTCTGAGCCTCTTTTTGCCCCACTCGCAAGAGTTTCACGCAAGAGGACAGTAGACAGACATAGACAGGTCACACTCACAGTCTTTCACAGCTGAGCCCCACTGGGCCGGTGTACTTTCGCGGATTTTCCCCACCTGGTGTCACACACAGGGAGCCAGCTTTTGCAAAGGATAGCCGGTTTTTATGCTCTGAAGTCCCTCCCTGAAAATGGCGTCTGGGCGAGCGAGGTTTCTGGAGGCTCTTTTTGCCCCACTCGCAAGAGTTTCACGCAAGAGGACAGTAGACAGACATAGACAGGTCACACTCACAGTCTTTCACAGCTGAGCCCCACTGGGCCGGTGTACTTTCGCGGATTTTCCCCGCCTGGTGTCACACACAGGGAGCCAGCTTTTGCAAAGGATAGCCGGTTTTTATGCTCTGAAGTCCCTCCCTGAAAATGGCGTCTGGGCGAGCGAGGTTTCTGGAGGCTCTTTTTGCCCCACTCGCAAGAGTTTCACGCAAGAGGACAGTAGACAGACATAGACAGGTCACACTCACAGTCTTTCACAGCTGAGCCCCACTGGGCCGGTGTACTTTCGCGGATTTTCCCCGCCTGGTGTCACACACAGGGAGCCAGCTTTTGCCCATCTCCCCATTTTTTATGGCTTTATTTGGTTTTTGGGGGCTCAGCTTTCTGAGTGCTTTGTATGTTCTAGATATCAGCCCTTTATCTGATATGTAGAGTGAAAAGATTTTTTTCCCATTCTGTTAAGTGTCTTTTTGTGTTAAGTAGGTTTCTTTCGCCATGCAGAAGCTTTTTAGTTTGATGTAGTCCCATTTGTTTATGTTTGAGTCTAAAGTTCTTGCCATTGGTGCTCCATCCTCGAAGACCTTTTTGATATATAGGTCTTCGAGTGTTCTGCCTATTTTATGCTCAATAAACTTTATAGTTTCGGGTCAGATTTCAAAGTCTTTGATCCATTTTGAGTTAACTTTTGTATAAGGAGTGAGGTATGGGTCAATTTTCACCTTCATACATGTGGTTTTCCAGTTGTACTAACACCATTTGTTGAATAGACTTTCTTTGTTCCATTTCAAGTTCTTGCCTCTTTTATCAAATATTAGTTGGCTTTATATCAGGGGTTTATGTCTAGGAATTCTGTTCTGACCCACTGCTCTGAGGTCCTGTCTCTGTTTCATTACCATGCTGTTTTGATCACTATGGCTTTATATTATAGTTTCAAGTTAGTTAAGGAGATGCCACCCAGCTTCTTGTTTTTTAGTATTTGTTTGGCTATCCTGCATCATTTGTGGTTCCATATGAATTTTGTGATTGATTATTCTAATTCTTTAAAGAATGATGTCTGAATTTGGATTGAGATTGAATTAAATCTATACAGTAGTTTGGGTAGGATAGTCATTTTGATTATGTTAATTCTACCTATCCATGAGTATGGGATTTTCTTCCATTTCTTAAGATCCTCTTCAATTTCTTTCAGGAGTGTTTTAAAGTTTTCCTGGTATAGGTCTTTTACATCCCTTGTAAGGTTGATTTCTAGGTACCTAATATTTTTTGATACTATTTTAAATGGAATTGTATTTTTTATCTCTCTCTCCTCGACTTCGTTATTTCTATATAGAAACGCTACTGTCTTTTGTGTATTGACTTTGTACCCAGCCTCTTTGCTGTATTGGTTTATTGTTTCTAGGAGTTTTACTGTGGACTCTTTAGGGTTTTCGATGTGTATTATCATATTTCTGCAAAAAGAGATAGTTTGAGTTTCTCGTTCCCAATTTGGATTTCTTTGATTCCCTTCTCTTGTCGGATTGCTATTGCTAGGATATCTAAGGTTATATTGAGTAAGAGTGGAGAGAGTGGACAGCCTTGCCTAGTTCCTGACCTTAGTGGAAATGCTTCTAGTTTCTTGCCATTAAGTATAATGTTGTTTGTGGACTTTTCATAGATAGCTGTAACTATCTTGCGGAAGGTTACTTCTAACCCTAATTTGCTGAGTGTCTTCAACATGAAAGGGTGTTGGATTTTGTCAAACGCCTTCTCTGCATTGATTGATATGATCATGTGATTTTTGTCTTTCTTGTTGTTGATATGATGTATAATGTTAATTGATTTGCGTACGTTGAACCAACCTTGTATTCCTGGTATAAAACCCACTTGGTCATGATGTATGATCTTTTTGATGAAGTGCTGGATTCGGTTTCCTAAGATTTTGTTGAGTATCTTTGCATCTATGTTCATTAGTGAGATTGGTCTATAGTTTTCTTTCTTGGTGATGTCTTTGGCATCTTTGGGGATTAGTGTAATGTTAGCCTCATAAAAGGAGTTGGGGATGATTCCTGTTTTTTCAATGGTATGGAAGAGCCTATGGAACAGTGGTAGTAAGTCTTCTCAGAATGTTTGATAGAATTCACCTGTAAATCCATCTGGGCCTGGACTTTTGTTCTTAGGGAGTTTCTTAATTACATCTTTGATTTTCTCTGAGGTGATTGGTCTGTTTAGGCTCTCCAGTTCTTCCTTTTCCAATCTCGGAAGATGGTATTTTTTCCAAGAACCTGTCTATTTGTACTGGGTTTTCTAGCCTAGCTGAGTATAGATGTTTATAATATTATCTCGTGATATGTTGTATTTCTTGGGGTTCTGTTGTAATCTCTCCGCTTTCATTTATGATCCTACAGATTTGGGTGTTTCCCTCTTTTTTTTCGTGAGTTTTGCTAGTGGTTTGTCTATCTTGTTTATTTTTTCGAAAAACCAACTCCTGGTCTCATTGATTTTTGTATTGTTTTCTTAGTTTCTATGTTGTTTATTTCTGCTCTGGTTTTTGTTATTTCTTGCTATCAGGTTGTGGTTAGATTTCTCTGCTGCTATTGTTACAATTCCTTGAGGTGATCCTTTAAACTGTTGATTTTGTCATTTTCCTATTTCTTGATATTGGCCTGTATTGCTATGAGTTTCCCCTAATTACTGCTTTTGCTATGTCCAACAAATTTCGACAAGTTTTCTCTTCATTATCATTTGTCTCAAGGAATCTTTTTATTTCTTCCTTGAGTTGTTCTTTGATCCAGCTATTGTTGAGCAGCATGTTGTTTAATCTCCAGGTATTAGTTTTTCTCCATTACTTCTTCTTGAAGTCAATTTTGACCTCTGTTGCACAGTGATCTGCTAGGGTGCTTCTAATGATCCTTACATTTGTTGTCTTATATAGGTTGGCTTTGTATCCTAAGGCATGGTCTATTTTGGAGAAGGTTCCATATGGGCTTGAGAAGAACATATATTCTGCTTTCTGGGGATGGAGGGCCCTATATAAGTCTATTAGCCCTAGATCTTCTAATTTTTCATTTAGAGCTCTTTTTTATTTGCTGTTTTTCTGTTTGGTGGATCTGTCCAGTGGTGATAGTGGAGTATTGAGGTCCCCTACTATTATCACATTTCCCTTCATGTGTTTCTCCAGATTTGCAAGCAGTTGTCTCACATATTTTGCTGGCTTTACATTAGATGCATAGATATTGACCAGGGTTAGTACTTCTTGATTAATGTTCCCCTGATCAGTAAGTAGTGACTCTCTTTGTCTCTGATCACTTTCTTGAGGTTGAATACAATTTGGTTCGATATAAGCATGGCTGTCCCTGCTCTTTTTTGTTTTCCATTGGCCTGAATAATTACTTTCCATCCTTTTATTCTAAACCTATGTTTATCCTGTAGTTGTAGGTGTGTTTCTTGCAGACAGCAGAAGTCCGGTTTATTTTTCCTAATCCAGTTCTCTACTATGTATCTTTTAATTGGAAAGTTTAGTCCATTAACATTTAGGGAGATTATTGACAGAGATGACTGTTGTGCAGTTGTGTTGTGTAGGATGGTTTTGGATTGTGTAATTCGTCTCTGAGTAGGTTGCTTAGAATTGGCTTTGTTTGCACAAATAGTTCAAGTTTGTTCTTGTTTGAGAATGTTTTTAGTCTGTCCTCCCATATGAATGATAGTTTTGCTGGGTATTGGACCCTAGGTTGGAAATTTCTTTCATTCAGTCGTTTAAATATGTCATTCCACTGTCTTCTTGCTTAAATTATTTCAAATGGGAGATCTGGTTTGATTCTTATGTCCTTTCCTTTGTACTTGAGGTTTTTTTCTCCCTTATTGCTTTAAGGAGTTCATCTTTCTCTTTGTTTTTTGCCATTTGGATTACTATATGTCTTGGTGTTGGTTTATTAGGGTCTATTTTATTAGGGACTTTCTTCACTTCCTGGATTTGCACTGAAGTTTCTTTCCAGAGGGTGGGAAAGTTCTCTGCTATTATATCTCTGACTACTTGTTCTTCCCCTTTCCCTATTTTCTCCCCTTCTGGTATACCCACAATTCTTAGATTGTTTATTTTGTCCTTGTTCATTAGGTACTGGACTTTTCCTCCCAGTGCTTTGCCTTTTATTTCTTTGTTGGTTTCTTGGTCATTTTTTGTTTGCAGTTTTCCTTCGAGTTCTTCAATGTGCTTCTCCAACTCTGTGTTTCTGTTTGTAATGCTTGTTACTTTGTCTTTTAATTCCTTCGATTCTTTTTGTATGGAATCTTTCATGTTCTTTAACATTTCTTCTTTAATTTGGCTGATTTGTTCATCCATAGATTTCTTATACTTGGTAGCTAGCGTTTCTTTCATTTCTTTTATCAATTCTTGCATTTCCTTCTTTATGGCTGCTTTTAGGTCTCCTTCCCATGGATCTGTGCATTTTGGTGGACTTTGAAACTTGCTAGGTTTTATCTCCGTATCTCCAGATATTAGGGTTCTCCTTGATTTACACATTTTTTTTTGCATTTATTGGTGTGGTTTGGAGTGCTCTGCCTTCTATATTCAGTCTGCTTTGGTCCCCTATGGTGTGGGGATGAGTCCCCTCCCTGAGCATGGTTCTAGAGGGGGTTTTTGGGTGGGCTCGCTGAGGTTTGGCTCCTCCTGTGCTCTTTATGTGGCCTGATTCATTGCTTTTCCCTTTTGTTGTCAGCTAGTGCAGGTCCTCTCCTGGTCACAATGGTGGAGGGTGCTGTTGAGCATAGCTCCTTTGCCCCCCATCCCCTATCTGGAAGTCAGCCCTCCTTCATTAGGTCTGGTCAGTTTCCTTCTCCTTATTCTTGCCAGCCAGTGCAGTTCTGCTCCTGGCCACAATGGTTGAGAGTGCTATTGAGCCTAGCTTTCTATCCTCCCTCCCCTTTCTGGAAGTCAATGGAGCTCTGTCCCCTCCTAGCCTCAGCAAAAGAAATTCCCATAGTCAAACCCACCCAGTAACTACCCTCAGCCCTTGGGGAGTCTCAGGTCCACTCCGGGGCTCAGGGGGTTAGGCTGCTCTAGGTTAGCCAATGGTCCAGGTGGCAAATCCAAGGTCACCCAGTCTATTGGTCCTAGCCTGTCCCAGCAGTGCAGAGTGGGTCAGATGCAGGGTTCTCCTCACCTGGTCTGCACTCAGCTCAGGCTCAGGGGCGCAGGTGTGGCGGCGAGAAGCCTGTCTCAGGCTCCCACGTGGAGAGTGTCGAGGTGCCGGGGAAAGCACTCACTTGTGTGCTCTTCGCTCGGGCTTGGGGTTCCTAGGAGGGGCGTGAGGTAAGGTGGTGAGAAGCCTGTCTTAGGCTCCCACGTGGAGAGTGTGGAGGTGCCAGGAAAAGCATTCACCAGTGTGCCAAAGATTTTAAGATTAGTTCAGAATCCAATGTTCTTCCAAGGAAGAACATATTTGAATTTCTTCATCTTGTACATTATAGATCTATCATCTCTGGAGCTTGTAGTTGATTCCTTGACACATATTTCTGGTTTTGAACACCCTGTGTTTAGGTTAGAAGTTTTTCTTTACTTTTCCCTGTGATGTGCTTATCCAAACAGCCGCCCTTTTCTTATTGCCAAGTTGTGCCTTTTATAATTATAGGAAATGTCACTTACTTTTGTATCTTATTGTTTTACTTTACTAAAGAAGGGGGAATTGTTATATATGAAAGCATTTCCTTTTTTATTTAAGGTGTGAGATACAGATCTGCTTTAATAATTTTTATTTTAATTGTTATCCAGTTTTCCCAGCACCATTTCTTGAAGAAACCATTTTTATGTCATTTCAAGTTCTTAGCTACTTTTTTGAAAATTAATTTTTCAAAAAATAACCTTCACCAGTGCAACATTCTATCACCAATAGACATTGGTGATCACTTGGGACATTGGTGATGGGAATGTTGCATTTCCTTAAGATTATTATCTCTTCCTATTTTCCCACTTATGGCCTGCCAGGTGCCAGTGCCAGGCACTGTTGAGTGCCTAATAAATAGTCTGGGAGTGAGATGTTCAGGGTCTTTTGGAACAGTTTGCTGGCTGGCTCGAGAATTTTTGGAGCTGGTGGTAGGCTGACAAAGGACTCTAAATCCAACCTTCTTGCCCCTTTTACCCTCCTATCTGTGTGGATAATTTGCTGAGGATAAACATCACCAAGCTCTCTTTCCCCTCCAAGGGAATCAGGGGATGGGAAGCAATTTTTTATTCTGGGAACTCTTTGAAGAACAACAGCATCTATGATGAAACTTAAAGAAAATATAGAAAGAACTCTCCATGATCTGTACCTCAAATATATCTTCAATGAACAGCTCCAACTGTCAACAAACAAAAACAAATGGAAATGCATCAAATTCAAAAGTTTTTACATGGCAAAAGAAATCTGAATTAAAATAGATGCCCTGAGAAATGGGAGAAGATATTTTTCACACAATGCATCAGATAAGTAAACAATATTCAGAGTATTTAAAACACAAAGCTCAGGAACAAAGAAGCCAATGGCCCTATGAAGAAATGGGGACAAGTAAAGAAGAGTCACTTTCATGAAGAGGGCATATGAAAGTGTTCATTGCACTTATTATGAGGAAAAGAAAACCAAAAACAATGAGGTATCATTAAATACCAGTGACAATTGCATACATCAAAAGTATTGAAATCAGTGTTGGGAGGTGTGTAATAAAGAAAAGGAACTCTCATTCTCTGCTGGTCGGAATGTTGTCAGTTCAGTATCTATGGAAAACAGTATTGAGATTTCTAAAAAATATTAAGCATGGTGGTGGCGCAAGTGATAAGGCATCTGTCTGGCCCTTGCTAGACTAGGACAGACTCATATGATTCCCCAAGCCAGGAGCAATTCCTGAGAGCATAGCCAGGAGTAGCATCTGAGGGTCACCAGGTTTGGCCCAAAATCTCCCCCACAAATTAAGCATAAAGAACCTTATGGTCCAAATCCACTTACTGGAATCTACTTGTAAAGAGCATAAATTAATAATCTAAAAATATATGCACACTTAAATTAACTGAAGGGCTTACCAATAGCTTTTCAATAGCTAGAATAGAGAAATAACTCAAAAGGCCAAGTAAATACAGATGAATGATAAAAAGTTATTGTCAATTCTCTCCATTAAATATAAGAAAATATGAAGTCATACAATTTGTTACTATATGACTAATATGAATGAAACATAATAATGTTATTCTAAGTTAAATAAACCAGAAAAAGAAGATAAACACAGGTTGATTTTAATCATCTGTGATGTGTAGGGAAAAATAAAACAAAGGTAGATATACCACTTGATAACAAATCCTGGAGTAAAATTTGAGAACAACATATAATAAGTAGATAGATACAGTGGAGGTGATGTGGGAGCCTATATGGTGGGGAGAGAGTGAGAAGGTGGTAAGTGTATTTTGGTGCTATTGATGTGAAAAAACTGTGTACACTAAGATATAAATATCAACATGATTGTTAATACATCATTTTAACTATAATTAAAAAGTTTGTAATTTTTTTGTTTTTGGGTCATACTTAGTGGTTCTCAGAAGTTACTCCTGTATCTGTACTCTAAAACATTCATGGAAGGCTCCAGAGAACATATGGGATGCCAGGTAATGAACCCTGGTCAGCTGTGTGCAATGCAAATGCTCTACCTACTGTACTATGCTCAGATCCCAAAATTAATTTTTTTAAAAAAGAAATATCATGCAGGCCATTTTCTATGGGTCATGTCTCTCTTTACTTCAGTGTCTTTTTTTTGTGGGGGGAGTGTTTTGGGCCAAATCCGGTGACACTCAGGGGTTACGTCTGGCTGTGTGCTCAGAAATCACTCCTGGCTTGGGGGACCATGTGGGATGCCAGGGATCAAACCGAATTCGTCCTAGGTTAGCCACATGCAAGACAAACCCCGACTATTTGCAGCACAGCTCCAGCCCTTACATAGGAGAATTTTTAAATAGATATTCCACATTTAGTTCGTCTTGATAAATGTTGGTAAATAATCCAGAACAGGGTGATGCAATGTAGAAGGAGGGTTATGTAAGATATTATTCCACTGCAGTAAGAGGAACTGGCATGGTGATACCAGTTTTGTTTTCAGTACCCCAAGAAATTCATTACCCATTCACTGATTTAAGTGTCTGTTTTCATGTCCCTGTTTGGGCACCAAATTGGGGACTCTCAATTTCCAATTTCACACATAAAATAAGACACTGGACAAAGAAGCATTTTGGCCAGGGGGTATTGAGCAGCTCCTTGAATTTTACTGAACCTGCCAAGCTTCTCTCAGCCTCTTTCCATGCCATTTTATTAGCCAGAGGGTCTGGGATGATGTAACTGATGTACATGTGTCAATTAACTCAGGAAAGGTGAAAGTAAAAAGTGAATTTACAGGTATATGTAAAAATCTGGGCAATTTGTCTCCCCCTTTTTGAAAGTTCAAGTAGCTGGCACCTTAATGACTACAATACTTTTTCCCTTTAAATCTGAATTAATGACACCTGTGATTACTGATATACCTTTTATGTTGAGGGAACTTCTGCCTAGAATCAAATATATTGTATCTGGGGGTGGTGGTCCCACTATGCCTGTGTGTAACATATAAGGGCATTCTCCTGGGTAAATTGTAATGTCCTCCAGGCAAGTTATATCAAGCCCAGCACTGCCCGCCATGGCATGTGTTAATTTGTTAATTGAGATTAATTTTCTTGAGCTGGGCTGGGAAAAATTATGGTTTGATGACTTTGCCCCTGATTTGAAAGGGCCTGGGGATTGGCCCTGTAGGCATTTCCTTGTTTAGTAAATATATGTCCCAGAGGAGCTGGATTAAACAAAAGATGACAATTCTTTTTAATATGCCCCTGTTTTCCATAATGGTAACAGGCAAATTGTCTCCTAGGGTTGTGTTAAAACCTCTCCCTATGTTATTATTAGGGAGATTTTCAGATCTACAGTCTTTCACCCAATGGTGACCTTTTTTACATTTGGGGCATAGACCTGGCTTTTGGGCGATTTTTTGTCCCTGGAGGTAAAGAGGTATTGTTCCTTTAGTAATTGCAAAGGTTTGTACTGGATCCAAGTTTGCTAATGAATGGGACATATCATAAACATTTCTACATGCATGTAAAAATTCATTTAAATCAGCTTTTTTCGGCAACAGAGCCAATACCAATTTGCAAGCCAAATTAGCATTTATGATAAGCCAAACATTTTTCTAGAAATTTCCTCATCTCATCATTTTTAATTTGTATTTTCAAAGCATCATTGAGCTTAGCTACAAATTCTACATAAGGCTCATGAGGACCTTCGATAATTCTTAAAAAGTTTCCCTCACCAGTACTTTTAGAATTAATTCTTTCCCATAAAGACAATGCAATGTCTTTAATTACTTTTGAGATTTCCTTAGGTAAAGCCACTTGTGCCTGAACATCTGAGTATTGATTTTTCTCCCATTAATAATTTATATGAGAGATTAACCCCTGCCCTTCTTTCTTTTTTGTTCCATCCAGGCTATATAGTATGGATTTCACACCCTCTGCATATAACATTTCCCACTCAGTTCACTGTTTAGATTAAAGGCATATTTCAGCAAGTTTTTTAAAGTCATACAGAGTCCGGGGTCTCTCTTGCTCCGGGAAGGGCCGCGCGAACCGCAGCCAGTCTGGCTGGGTTTCACTTGCCCCAGGAAAGGTAGGGAAGCCCCGCCCACCCACGCTGAGCACGCGAACAGCCGTCGGCTCCAGCTGGGTCTCTCTTGCTCCGGGAAGGGCCGCGCGAACCGCAGCCAGTCTGGCTGGGTTTCACTTGCCCCAGGAAAGGTAGGGAAGCCCCGCCCACACACGATGAGCGCGCGAACGGCTGCCTGCTCCAGCTGGGTCTCTCTTGCTCTGGGAAGGGCCGCGCGAACTGCAGCCAGTCCAGCTAGGTTTCACTTGCCCCAGGAAAGGTAGGGAAGCCCCGCCCACACACGCTGAGCGCGTGAACGGCCGCCGGCTCCAGCTGGGTCTCTCTTGCTCTGGGAAGGACCACGCGAACCGCAGCCAGTCTGGCTAGGTTTCACTTGCCCCAGGAAAGGTAGGGAAGCCCCACCCACCCATGTGAGCACGCGAACAGCCGCCGACTCCAGCTGGGTCTCTCTTGCTCCGGGAAGGGCCGCGCGAACTGCAGCCAGTCCGGCTGGGTTTCACTTGCCCCAGAAAAGGTAGGGAAGCCCCGCCCACACACGCCGACTACGCGAACACCCTCCACGCCCCATCCCCCATCGGGTTAGGCCACAGAAAGAGCACAGGAGGAGCCAAACCGCAGCAAACCCACCCAACAGTACCCCTAGATCCACCCTCAGGGAGGGGACCCATTCCCACACCACAGGGGATCAAAACAGGCTGAAATTGAAAGGAACAGTACTCCAAAGCACACCATTAAACACAAAGAAATATGGGTAAATCAAAGAGAACCCTAAGTTCTGAAGATACGGAGACAAACCCTAACAAGTTTCCAAGCCCGCCAAAATGCACAGATTCATGGGAAGTTGACCTAAAAGCAGCAATGAGGAAGGAAATGCAAGAATCAATAAAAGCAATGAGAGAAACCTTAGCTACCGAGTATAAGATATCTATCGAGGAACAAATTAGCCAAATTAAAGAAGAAATGTTAAAGAGTATGAGAGAGTCCATACAAAAAGAAGTGAAGAAATTAACAGACAAAATAACAAGCCTTACTAGCAGAAACACAGAGTTGGAGAAACACATTGAAGAACTCGAAGGAAAACTGCAAACAAAAAATGACAAAGAAGCCAACAAAGAAATAAAAGGCAAAGCACTGGAAGGAAAAGTCCAGTACCTAATGAACAAGGACAAAAGAAACAATCTAAGAATCGTGGGTATACCAGAAGGGGAGGAAATAGGGAAAGGGGAAGAATAAGTAGTCAGAGAGATAATAGCAGAGAACTTTCCCACCCTCTGGAATGAAACTTCAGGGCAAATCCAGGAAATCAAGAGGGTCCCTAATAAAATAGACACCAATAAACCAACACCAAGACATATAGTAATCCAAATGGCTAAAAACAAAGAGAAAGAGGAACTTCTTAAGGCAATAAGAGAGAAAAAAAACCTCAAGTACAAAGGTAGGGACATAAGAATCAAACCAGATCTGCCAGTCGAAATAATTCAAGCTAGAAGACAGTGGAATGACATATTTAAACGACTGAATGAAAGAAACTTCCAACCTAGAGTCCAATATCCAGCAAAACTATCATTCATATGGGAGAACAGATTAAAAACATTTTCAAACAAGACCGAACTAGAGCTATTTGTGCAAACAAAACCGATCCTAAACGACCTACTCAGAGATGAATTACACAATCCAAACCCCCGATTGTAACAAAAGCCACCCTACACAACACAACTGCACAACAGTCCTCTCTCTCTCAATAATCTCCCTAAATGTTAATGGCCTAAACTCTCCAATTAAAAGACGCATAGTAGAGGACTGGATTAGGAAAAATAAACCGGACTTCTGCTGTCTGCAAGAAACACACCTACAGCTACAGGATAAGCATAGGCTTAGAATAAAAGGATGGAAAGTAATTATTCAGGCCAATGGAAAACAAAAAAGAGCAGGGACAGCCATTCTTATATCAGACCAAATTGCATTCAACCTCAAGAAAGTGATCAGAGACAAAGAGGGTCACTACTTACTGATCAGGGGAACATTGGATCAAGAAACACTAACCCTGTTCAATATCTATGCACCTAATCTAGAGTCAGCAAAATATGTGAGGCAACTGCTCGTAAACCTGGAGAAACACATGAAGGGAAATGTGATAATAGTAGGGGACCTCAATACTCCACTTTCACCACTGGACAGATCCACCAAACAGAAAAATAGCAAAGAAATAAGAGCTCTAAATGAAAAATTACAAGATTTGGGGCTAATAAACTTATATAGAGCCCTCTATCCCCAAAAAGCAGAACACACATTCTTCTCAAGCCCACATGGAACTTTCTCCAGAATAGACCATGTCCTAGGATACAAAGCCAACCTATATAAGACCACAAAGGTAAGGATTATTAGAAGTACCCTTTCAGATCACTATGCAACAGAGATCAAAATTGACATCAAGAAGAAGCAATTGAGAAAAACTAATACCTGGATATTAAACAACATGCTGCTCAACAACAGCTGGATCAAAGAACAACTCAAGGAAGAAATAAAAAGATTCCTTGAGACAAATGATAATGAAGAGACAACATGTCAAAATTTGTGGGACACAGCAAAAGCAGTAATTAGGGGGAAACTCATAGCAATACAGGCCTATATCAAGAAACAGGAAAATAACAAAACCAACAGTTTAAAAGATCACCTCAAAGAATTGGAACAACAGCAACAGAGAAATCCAACCACAACCAGAAGTCAAGAAATAATAAAAACCAGAGCAGAAATAAACAACATAGAAACTAAAAAACAATACAAAAATCAATAAGACCAGGAGTTGGTTTTTTGAAAAAATAAACAAGATAGACAAACCCCTAGCAAAACTCACCAAAAAAAAGAGGGAAAACACCCAAATCAATAGGATCACAAATGAAAGGGGAGATATTACAACAGAACCCCAAGAAATACAACATATCATAAGATCATATTATGAACAACTATACTCAGCTAGGATAGAGAACCCAGGAGAAATCGACAGATTCTTGGAGAAAAACCCTCTTCCGAGACTGGACAAGGAAGACCTAGAAAGCCTAAACAGACCAATCACCTCAGAGGAAATTGAAGATGTAATTAAAAAACTCCCTAAGAACAAAAGCCCAGGACCAGATGGATTTACAGGTGAATTCTACCAAACATTCCGAGAAGACTTACTACCACTTTTCCATAGGCTCTTCCAAACCATAGAAAAAACAGGAATCCTCCCTAACTCCTTCTATGAGGCAAATATCACACTCATTCCCAAAGAAGGCAAAGGCACCACCAAGAAAGAAAACTACAGACCAATCTCACTAATGAACATAGATGCAAAGATACTCAACAAAATCTTAGCAAACCGAATCCAGCACTTCATCAAAAAGATCATACATCATGACCAAGTGGGTTTTATACCAGGAATGCAAGGTTGGTTCAACATACGCAAATCAATCAACATTATACATCACATTAACAACAAGAAAAACAAAAACCACATGATCATATCAATCGATGCAGAGAAGGCGTTTGACAAAATCCAACACCCTTTCATGTTAAAGACACTCAGCAAAATAGGGTTAGAAGGAACCTTCCTCAAGATAGTTACAGCTATCTATGAAAAGCCTACAGCCAACATTATACTTAATGGCGAGAAACTAGAAGCATTCCCACTAAAGACAGGAACTAGGCAAGGCTGTCCACTCTCTCCACTATTATTCAATATAACCTTAGAAGTCCTAGCAAGAGCAATCCGACAAGAGAACGGAATCAAAGGAATCCAAATTGGGAAAGAGGAACACAAATTATCTCTATTTGCAGATGATATGATGATATACATCGAAAATCCTAAAGAGTCCACAGTAAAACTCCTAGAAACAATTAACCACTACAGCAAAGTGGCTGGATACAAAGTCAATACACAAAAGACAGTAGCATTTCTATATACAAACAACGAAGTTGAGGAGAGAGAGATTAAAAATACAATACCAATTAAAATAGTATCAAAAAATATCAGGTACCTAGGAATCAACCTTACGAGGGAAGTGAAAGACCTATACCAGGGAAACTTCAAAACGCTTCAGAAAGAAATTGAAGACGATCTAAAGAAATGGAAGAACATCCCATGCTCATGGATAGGTAGAATTAACATAGTCAAAATGACTATCCTACCCAAACTACTACATAGATTTAATGCAATCCCTATCCAAATCCAGACACCATTCTTTAATGAAATAGAACAATCAATCACAAAATTTATTTGGAACCACAAAAGACCCAGGATAGCCAAACACATACTGAAAAACAAAAAGCTGGGAGGCATCTCCTTACCTAACTTGAAATTATACTATAGAGCCATAGTAATCAAAACAGCATGGTACTGGAGCAGAGAAAGGACCTCAGACCAGTGGGTCAGAACAGAATTCCCAGACATAAACCCCAAGATATACAGCCAACTAATATTTGATAAAAGAGGCAAGAACCTGAAATGGAACAAAGGAAGTCTATTCAACAAATGGTGTTGGTACAATTGGAAAACCACATGTACGAAAATGAAGATTGACCCATACCTCACCCCTTATACAAAAGTCAACTCAAAATGGATCAAAGACCTTGAAATCAGACCCGAATCTATAAAGTTTATCGAGAATAAAATAGGCAGAACACTCGAAGACCTATATATCAAAAAGGTCTTTGAGAAGGGAGCACCAATGGCAAGAACGTTAACAGCAAATATAAACAAATGGGACTACATCAAACTAAAAAGCTTCTGCATGGCGAAAGAAACCCTACTTAATGCAAGAAGACAGTTAACAGAATGGGAAAAAATCTTTTCACTCGACATATCAGATAAAGGGCTGATATCTAGAACATACAAAACACTCAGAAAGCTGAGCCCCCCAAAACCAAATAAAGCCATAAAAAAATGGGAAGATGAAATGAATAGACACTTCTCTGAGGAAGACAGAACAATGGCCAACAAACACATGAAAACATGCTCACCTTCACTCATCATCAGGGAGATCCAAATCAAGACAACAATGAGATACCACCTTACACCAGTGAGGATGGCTCACATAAAAAATAATGGAAACAACCTTTGTTGGCGTGGATGCGGTATGAAAGGAACTCTCATCCACTGCTGGTGGGAATGCCCCCTAGTCCAACATCTATGGAGAAAAGTCTGGAGAGTGCTCAAAGAACTCAGAATTGAGCTGCCATTTGACCCAGCAATTGCTCTCCTAGGCATATACCCCCAAGTTGGAAGGATATTAATCCCAAAATACATATGCACCCCACAATTTATCGCAGCAATCAGTATAATAGCCAAATCTTGGAACCAACCTCGATGTCCAACAACAGATGAATGGATCATTAAGATGTGGTACATATACACAATGGAATATTACATGGCAGTCAGAAATGATACAATCACAGACTTTGCAGCAACGTGGATGGACCTAGATCATGTTATGTTAAACGAAGTAAGTCAGAAGACAAAAGATAAACACAGAATGGTAGCACTATTCTGAAGCACCTAGAACATATATTTTATACACAACTAATACCTAACAATCAAATAACAGGGTTTAACAGGGTAGAAACTCTGAGCACTGTAATAGTCAACATATACTTGGGAGCAGTGTCCTAAATACATGAAAAAGGAACAACGCAAACTCTTGACTACACAGTATACCACAAAGAAAACAGCAACAACAGAGACAGCAGCATAGAGAGAACAGGTATGTAATCAGACTTCTACAACAAAGGCCCACAATAATCCCTTAGAGATCGTATACAAGAACACAAGTATAGAACACCACGGGAAATCACTGACTGCAATGGACACATATATTAACACTATGTTTTAATGCCTTTATCTTACTATATTTTAAATAACCTCTCAGCTTTTCTGTCCACAGGCACCCTTGGATACAAAGGGCGGACAAACTAAGGTGGCAACTCAGGATACTACACGAGATACCATACCTTGCTTGCACTACGAGATAGCCGCGAGAAAAATCTTTAACATACACTTTATCTCTAGGTTATACATTCTTTTAGGAATTGAAGCACGTGACCAGCCAGATCACTGAGGCAGTAACTATGACGTACGGACTTAAACTACAGACTCTATTCATCGAACACAATCAACCAATCCAGCATTCCCTTGCTATTTTCTCTTCTCTTCTCACTACTTTCTTCTTTTTTTTTCTTTTTTTTCTCTTTTTTCTTTTCTTTCTTCATTTCTCTCTTTTCTATTCTTCTCTTTACTTTTTTTCCCATTCTCTTCTCCCTTTCTTTATAAGGTATTTTTTCTTTTCTCTCCCTTCATACCCCTCCCATATACCTTCCTCTTTCTCCCCTCCGGAAATCTAACTATCCCTTCACCCCTCAATCTCATCCAGATCTCCCACCATATTAAAACTCTTCACCCTCAGTCCTTAATCTATTAGGCATCAAGATCGACCTCCTACCCAACGAACCAGTACCCAGCACCCAGGCGAGGGGACACCCAGTCAAACCTGTTGTGTATGTAAATATTTTGAGGGATTACTATGTTGCTCACCCTAATCTGTGCCCTACCCTAGGGTGTGACCTGGCATTATGCCCCCACCCTAGGGTAGGACCTGATTCTGCTTCCACCATTGGTTGGTATCTGATCCCACCCTTGGGTGGGACCTGACTCTGGAGTATAAGAGCAAGGGTCTGTGGAAGGCGAGGGGCTTTTTGCTGGCTGGAACTGAATCTGAGTCTTTGGACTTCAGTTTTGTCCATCCGAAAAAAGCAAATATTTCCACGAGCCTGATTGTCTGCGAGCTGTTTACCCGCCGTTTCACCTCAGAACCGTGGGCTAGACAGGGTGGCAGACGCGTGCTCCGAGCTGGAAGAAAAGGGCCTCATTCTCCATCCCTCCATCAGTCAACCTCTTCAGGGGCTGACCTGCTACATAATGACGCCCGGACAGGGACCTGAACCCTGGACCCTCAGAACTGTAAGTGAAATATTTCATTGGAAATTTCCTATGCTGACCATCAAATGGTTTCTGTGGTTAGTCATGTGGATTTTACCACCCTTAGTCTTACACATTGGTGCTCTAGTATACAAGTGGATCATTCCATTTTGTTTAAAACTAATTGGTTTTGATCTAAGGACAATCACTGCAGTTGGATGGTTGTGGTCTATATTTCAAATGAAAAGTGTAGTGTCTCTAGCCATCATAGTTTGTGGAATTTCTGTGTTGACTAACGTTATTATTATGAGCATAGTTATTTGCTGTTATTTCTATTTAGGAAATAGAAAGTGTAGAAATGGTGAGGCTAAAACCAGTATAGATAATAAGGAAATTTATCTGACGAAAACTCAGACCAAGGTGCAGGCTGACGAATCCAGCCCCACCATCAACAATATAGAAATTTTTGCTGGAAGAAAAACAACTCAGAATGTTAAGCCTGATTCTAGTGAATTGCTTGACAGTAGTGACTCAGATAATGATCTACCTCTAGTGCTAACTCCACGAAGTATGCCTCCTTCTAGTCACAAAATTGAATCGCAGAGCAGAGCAGATTCAAACGATGAACCACATGCTGGGTCTCAGAGCTCTATTCAGAGTAATTTTGCTAATCAGGCCTTATCCCCTATAGATGGGGTAAATGTTTCTAACTATGTACCCTATCAGATGGAAGAATTAGATCGGTTTAAAAGATCATGTAAAGAAAATGGGCCAAAATCGCCATACAGTGTGGAGTTATTAAGACTTTGGAGTCATAACTCATCTTGGACTTTGTATGATTTTAAAAGAATCGCTGAAATATGCCTGTCGTCTAAACAGCGAACTGAATGGGAAATGTACTATTCAGAAGGCGTAAAAGCTAAATTATATAGTCCGGATGGTATGAAAAAGCAAGTGGCAGGTGTTACTCTATCATATGAATTATTGATGGCAGAAAATCAATTTGCAAATATTCAGACACAAGCAGCTTTACCTAAGGAAATCTTAAATTTAATCAGGGAGATTGCATTGTCAGCATGGGAAAAAATTGATTCTAACAGCATTGGTAGAGGAAACTTTTTAAAAATTACCCAAGGGCCTTATGAGTCATTTGCAGAGTTTGTAGGTAAGATTAAAGATGCTCTGAAGTTACAGGTGGAAGATGAGGAGATTAGAAACTTCCTAGTAAAATCTTTGGCCTATCATAATGCAAATTCAGCCTGTAGATTAGTATTGAATACATTAATGAAAAGTCAGATCTGAATGATTACCTTTATGCCTGCCGGAATGTCTATGTGGAACCCCAACCCCCACCCCACTTAGACTCAGTACAAACCTTCCCAGTTACCAAGGGAACAATGCCTTACTCCCCTCGGGGACAGAACACTTTCCGGAAACCAGGTCTTTGCCCAAAATGCAAAAGGGGTCGCCACTGGGTGAAAGATTGCAGATCCAGAAACCTCATTAATAATAACCTAAGTAGAGGTTTCAACACAGTCCCCAGGAGGCAAATCGCCTGCTACCATTGTGGAAAACAGGGACATATCAAAAGAAATTGTCGTCTCCTTATAAATTCAGCTCCCCAAGAACACACATACAAGATGCAGGGAAACGCCCACAGGGCCTCCCCCCAGGCCCTTCCAAATCAGGGGCAAAGTTCACGGACAATAATCCTTCCAAGCCCAGCCCAAGAAAATTCATCACGATAAGGGAATTAATCCACTCTACTTCAGGGAGTGCCGGATTAGACATATTATGCCCAGAGGACATTACAATTTACCCAGGAGCATGCCCTTACATGTTAGAAACTGGCATTGTAGGCCCGCCACCCCCAGATACCATGGGTTTGATTCTTGGCAGAAGTTCCCTCAACATAAAGGGTATATCAGTAATCACTGGTGTCATTGACTCAGATTCTATGGGAGAAATCATTGTAGTTATTACTGTACCAGTTACATGGACCTTTAAAAAAGGAGAAGCGATTGCCCAGATAGTAATAGTGCCTTATGTCAAATTTGGGACTTCAGATAAGACTAGAATTGGAGGTTTTGGAAGCACAGATCCGGATGCTGCTCAAAACCCAATCGTGGCTCTGGTTACTAAATGTAAAGATGAACACCCAATGATCAAACTTCACTTGGAAGGCAAACCCTTTGATGGAATGATAGATACGGGTGCTCAGGTTACCGTAATTTCTGATAAAGAATGGCCAGAAAATTGGCCTCCTCAGGAAATCCCGTATTCCCTAGAAGGAATAGGAGGCCTGAGTTCCTGTCTGTTGAGTACGAGGACTATACTATTTTACGGCCCAGAAAATCAAAAAGCCATAATGAGACCTCACGTGGGCCCATTTTCACCATCCCTGTGGGGCCGTGACCTACACAAACAGTGGAAAGCAGAATTCCACATCCCATTAGCTCCAGAAGAGCCCGAACCTTCTTTTGATTTAGAAACCAAAAATTTTTAGTGGGGGTCACTGCCGTAAAAACACCAGCACCAATAAAAATAAAATGGAAATCTGATGAACCAATTTGGACAGGTCAGTGGCCCCTTAAAACTGATAAATTAAAGGTGCTGACAGAATTAGTGGAGGAACAGCTAAGTTTAGGACATATTGAACCATCTTTTTCTCAATGGAATTCACCTATATTCACTATAAAAAAGAAATCCAGTAAATGGAGACTTTTGATGGATCTTAGAGCTATAAATTTATCCATGATACCTATGGGCAAATTGCAGACTGGTTTACCATCACCTGTAGATATTCCAAAGGAGTGGCCACTAATTATAATTGATCTGAAAGACTGCTTCTACCATATTCCTATTCACCCAGATGATAAAAAACGTTTTGCATTCTCAGTTCCTTCTCTCAATAATACCCATCCCTGCAGACGTTTCCAATGGACTGTTCTCCCCCAAGGCATGCTGAATTCACCAACCATGTGTCAGTTTTTTGTAGATAAGGTTTTGAGCCCTGCTCGTGAAAAATTTCCTCAAGCCATGATATTTCATTATACAGATGATATCTTGCTCACAATGAACAACGAAACAGATTTACAGGAATTATACTCTTATGTTACTGACTGTTTACAAACATCAGGACTGAAAATAGCTTTAGAAAAAATACAGATAATGCCACCGTATCAATATTTGGGTTTTATTTTGGACCAGACATCTATACGTCCACAAAAATTTTCTATCAAAAAAGAAAACCTCAGAACGCTTAATGATTTTCAGAGACTTTTAGGTGACGTAAATTGGCTCCGCCCTGCACTAGGAATCCCAAATGCAGAGTTATCTAATCTGTTTAAAACGTTGGAGGGTGATCCTGCTTTAGATAGCCCGAGAAATTTAACAACAGTTGCAAAAAATGAATTGGACATCTTCTTGAGCAGATTACAAAAATCGTTTCTCTCAAGATTCATCCCAGGAGAAAAGGTATTACTGTTAATCTTCCCTACTATAGAAACCCCCACAGGGGCCTTGATGCAACAGTCAGGACCTTTGGAATGGGTGTATTTACATAACAAACAACCTCGCTCAGTTGTCCCCTACTTACAACTGATTTCAGAGATTATTATCAAGGCAAGACTCAGATCTATATCTTTACTAGGTTTTGATCCAGATATAATAGTTTTGCCAGTACCAAAAAAGGAAATTGAGTCAATATTGCCAATTAATGAATCTCTACAAAGGGCCCTCTCGGATTTCACAGGAGAAATATCCTCCCATTATCCAGCAGGAAAAATTTGGGACTTTTTAAAGAAAACTCAGTTTGTTATTTCTTCAATTGTTCGGGATTCCCCTATCCCCAATGCCAAGGTTTTTTACATTGATGGATCCCAAAATGGAAAAGGAGGAATAACTGGAGATAACATTAATATGACCATAGATACCAAATATAAATCTGCACAGAAAGTTGAATTAGCAACGTTAATTTACCTATTAAAAATGTATCTGAA
Source organism: Suncus etruscus (assembly GCF_024139225.1). Classification (NCBI taxonomy): domain Eukaryota; kingdom Metazoa; phylum Chordata; class Mammalia; order Eulipotyphla; family Soricidae; genus Suncus; species Suncus etruscus. Next base: position 637,352 of record NC_064862.1, on the reverse strand, counting down.
GCCATGAATATAGTTTCTGATTCTTTGTATATGGTAAATTTATGTCATGTGATAGCCACTGCATCCCTTAATGCTAATAACCCAATCATACAGGACTTACTTAAACAATTACAGCAGCTTCTTCAAAAACGAACTGAGCCCATCTTCATCACACATATTAGAGCCCACTCAGGTCTTCCAGGATCTATGGCTCAAGGAAATAAAACTGCTGACTTGCTAGCAATGCCTATATTTAAATCACCTATAGAGGAACATTCAGCCCTACACACAAATGCTCGCCGTTTACATGTGAATTACCAAATTCCATGGAGGCAAGCTAGAGAAATCGTAGAAAACTGCAACGTATGTGCACCGTTAACAAAAAAGACTCACATAGCAGGAGCAAACCCAAGAGGCTTACAGTCTAACGAACTTTGGCAAATGGATATAACTCAAACAGATTTATTTCCAAGGAAACCTTATCTTCATGTTGTGGTGGACACTTATTCTCGGTTTATGTGGGCAATTCCCATGTCTTCTCAAAAATCTAAGGCTGCTTGTAGTTTTCTTTTACAATGTTTCTCTGTGATGGGTATTCCATATTCTATAAAAACTGATAATGGGCCAGCCTATGTTAGCAAAACTTTTGAATTTTTTTGTAAGGAATGGCAGATAAGACATCTCAGAGGAATTTCTTACAATTGTAGGGGACAGGCCATTGTAGAAAGGACTCACAGAACCTTAAAAACTCAATTGCAAAAAAATAGAAAAAGAGGTTTACCACCAACGGATTTGCTATCTTTGACTCTTATCACACTAAATTACTTTAACTTACCCCAAGGGGAAAGCTACACTGCAGCGGAAAGACATTTTAAAGAAGATATTCAGAGACAAGAAACAACCCATAAACCTATTTGGATCAAGGAGGATGAAAAATGGATAGCTGGCTATCTTCTCCTAAGAGGAAGGGGTTATGCCTATGTTTCTATAAATGATGACCCTCCCAAGAAATTTTGGGTTCCATTACGTCTTGTTAGAAATCGGGCTAGCACAAATGATCAGGTTCAGACTACAAATTCCCCTTCAGAGAAAAAACAGAATACTTCAGACACTAACAGCAGTAATATTACTAAGGTCTCTGGGGCAGGGAACGATTTAGCTGTCACACACCATACAATGAGTGAGACTGATGGTAGTGATAAACCCTTACACTCCGAGATGCAAAAGGAAAGACAGGAACCTGTCTTAACTGGGCTCCAAAATATAGGAAACTCTTGCTACATGAACTCAATATTGCAATGCTTGTATAATATTTCAGACTTAACTCAGTATTTTTATAAAGATCATTATAAAAAGGATATTAACAAGAAAAATCCGATGGGGCATGAAGGTAAATTAGCCGAAGAATTTGGTCGGCTCATCAAAACCATGGGAAATGGATTTCATAGATATATTAACCCTGAAAGCTTCAAAGTAACAATTGGTTTACTTAATGACCAGTTTGCTGGACACAATCAGCAGGATCCTCACGAACTACTGATGTTCCTAATAGAGGGATTACATCAGGACTTGCTTACTGTAAATCTAATGACAGACAAAACTACACATCTCATGGGAAATGAAAATTATGAACAATTTAGTCCAGAACACCAAAAGGCTCATAAATCTATTATTTATGATCTCTTTCAAGGACAATTCAAATCTATACTCCAGTGTCTCACTTGCCACCAAAAGTCTGAGGTTTATGAGACATTTGTTCATTTGTCTTTGGCTGTTACATCTACAGATAAATGTACATTACAGGAATGCCTCTCTGAATTTTTTAAAGAAGAAGAATTAAGAAATGACAACAAAGTTCTGTGCAACAGTTGCAAAAATAGAAGGGATTTTTCAAAGAAAACGTACTTATGGAAACTGCCACCAGTACTTATAATACACTTGAAACGTTTTGCTTTTGATGGCAAACAAATAAAAAAATTGCATACTTATGTAGATTTTCCTTTAGAAGACCTCAATTTAGATGAATTCACTTCAGAGAATAAAAGCAAGATTAAGAAATACAACTTATCATCGGTGTCAAACCATTATGGTAAAGTTCACTATGGACACTGTACTTCATACTGTAAAATTGCTGCAAAACAACACTGGATCAATTTTGATGACAAGAAGATCAAAAAAGTCCCTAATACATTGGTGAAATCCACAGCAGCATACATCCTGTTTTATACTTCTTAGAGATCTACAATGAACACCAGATAATCATTTTACTTCCTTATCAGTTGCTATTAATGCTCTAGGATTCTTTCCACAGGCATGATCAATGAATATAGATTGAAAATCATGAATCCCCAATGTGTTTCCTTGTAGGATGGATTTATGTCTTAATTTCATTATTGCTCTAGGTCTCAGTTAATCATGAAATTTTACAAATTAATTTAGTCAAGGTTCACCTGAAAGAGAAATTTCTCATCATATTAATGTTGTTTTTCTTTCTAGGTATACTCATTTAACGACTTTCACTCTTTTTATTTTAACATCATTGCTTTATTTCCCTCAATTTAGGTTTTAAGATGCTTACATAATGATAATTTTAGGTGGACTTTCTTCACAGTGCTTCTTGCCTATGATTGATTATCATAAAGTTACTGTTATACAATAACTTTGTATATATACTGATATACACGTATAGTAGAGTTGTCCATGTTTGTATTACGCATGAAATTCTCTTTCAGATCTGCTAGGCAAAAAAATATATATATTTTTAGTGAATTTGAAATGATTTATCTAAACAATTGCCGGCTATTACATTTTAAGGAGCTTTTAATTGATTCAGCTGAATTCTCTTTTCTTTTGCTCTATTTTGGATCCTTTCCAACAAATATTTTTTAGTATGAGTGAGTGTTATGGCCATATTTTTTGTGAAGTCTGTGTATGTATGTCTTGTTTAGTGTCTGTCTATTCTGCATATTTTGTATATAGTTTCCTTTTTCCTAACTTTATCTTCCCCAAATTAGTCTTCCTTATCCTTCCTTCTCTCTTCCTAGTCCTTAACATTTTAATTTTAAGGATTTCACATGTGCAACCCATCTCCTTCACCCACAACTACAAGCTTCCTGATCTCGGCGGGAAGAAGAAATCCATGACTGTTGGAGTTTTACACCATATATGCTGCAAACTTGTTGGAAATGAAGCCACCTGGGATTTGTGTCACAATGTAACACCAGAGAAAAGATCCATGGACAAGACCCACAGTCTCTGGATCCCAGTTAAACTGTGCTATCTGAATTTCTGGTTTTCCATCCACATACAAAATGCTATTGTTGACCGTTTCTACAATGGCTACCCCAAGATTGCACCGATCCCAAAGGAAATACAGAAGCCCAACCAACTTATGATGTAATGATGTAACGCTTGGGGATGCCCCAACACATGGATGACTGTACTGGCCTTCCTTCTTCATTCAGCTTGATGTTATCTCCTGTACAAGGCTTCAACCCGCTTTTCCAGACCCATCAAGTGTCTTCTGCCGATCTTTTTGGAGTTCCAGACCCCTCATATTTACAGATTGGTATTGAACTCTGTAGAAATTACATCTGTTGTTTTTCCTATAACTGTAATCCTTTGAAGTTATGTTTGGTACTACACTTCTTTTGACTATCGTAATTAATGTTTTTCTATTTTAGTTTTTAATATTAGGAATCGATGTTGTATTACATTAAGGTTTTGCTTTCTTGACTTTAGGTTTGTGAGTTATATATTATTGTCTATAATTTCCCAAATGATATTTTTGTCTGTTCTCAGGGTTTTTTGCGTGGGCGCATCATAGGCAAAATACTAGATTTATAGAAGGTTCCATCCATTTTGGATGGGCCCTCAAGTTGTTTATTTACACAGGGAGGGTCTCTGCCTTAAACATTTTGTTTTGGTTTGTGACTTAAGCTCCCATCTATAAATAGTCGACATCAATTTCAGACATCTTATGGACTTCAGACTGGATTAAGAACTTGGACTAAGTTCAGATACCTATTGATCATCATTGCAGTGGCTCCCCACTGTGCAGAGGGTGTATGTGCCTCTTCTTCCGAAATAAAGGCCTAGTTCAATGCCCTCAAAGATGGGCTTTCTGGTCTACCTGAACTTGAATGAAAATGGAGCTGGAGAGATAGCATGGAGGCCGAACATGGAGGTGAGGCATTGGCCTTTCATGCAGAAGGTCATTGGTTCAAATGCCGGTATCTGCCAGGAGCGATTTCTGAACGTGGAGTCAGGAGTAACTCCTGAGCACTGCCAGGTGTGACCCAAAAACGACCACCACCACCACCACCAACAACAACAACAACAAATAAAGAAAAGGTGCTTCTTCTTGCCTGCTACACAACCTTTCTGGTGTCTCTTCGAAAGATCTATGTACGTCTTAGATTTATCTTCTCAGGAGCTTGTAGTTGATTCCTTGATACATGTTTCTGGTTTTAGACACCCTGTGCTTAGGTTAGAAGTTTTTCTTTACATTTTCCTGTGATGCGCTTATGCAAACAGCTGCTCTTTTATTATTGACTAATTTTTCTTTTAATAATTGTAGACAATATTGTTTGTTTACTAAAAACAAAAGGGGGAATTGTTGTGTATGTAAATATTTTGGGGGATTACTATGTTGCTCACCCTAATCTGTGCCCTACCCTAGGGTGTGACCTGGCATTATGCCCCCACCCTAGGGTAGGACCTGATTCTGCTTCCACCATTGGTTGGTATCTGATCCCACCCTTGGGTGGGACCTGACTCTGGAGTATAAGAGCAAGGGTCTGTGGAAGGCGAGGGGCTTTTTGCTGGCTGGAACTGAATCTGAGTCTTTGGACTTCAGTTTTGTCCATCCGAAAAAAGCAAATATTTCCACGAGCCTGATTGTCTGCGAGCTGTTTACCCGCCGTTTCACCTCAGAACCGTGGGCTAGACAGGGTGGCAGACGCGTGCTCCGAGCTGGAAGAAAAGGGCCTCATTCTCCATCCCTCCATCAGTCAACCTCTTCAGGGACTGACCTGCTACAAAACCCACACCTAGTCTCCTGCAAGAAAAGACAGCCAACTCCCCTGCGGACTCATGCTGCGCGGCCCTCCCTACCAACTCCCCCTAACGTGGACTGTTTCTTGAAACCGGGCCTAGGTCCAAAAGTATCCCCAATACAAGAATTCTTCCAAGACCTCCCTACCACAAATTTTTACCAAACTGAAGAAGGCCAGGGGGTGGGATAGAAAGATGCCTGGGAACCCACACACCACAAGAAAAACCCAAAAGACAATGGGAAAAACTGTACTTCCAACATAGGCTAAGACCTGTAATACACCACATCTTTACCGGCTTTCCCCCAAATGTAAGGTAGTTTTTTGCACCACTTTGGTCCTTTAAAAGCTTCGCTAACTCATTTTATTTCTTTTTCTTTTATTTATTTATTTTTTTAATTTATTTTTTCAAATGCCTGTCCTACATATACATTTGTGAGCATATACATTGTCATTCCCTTTCTTTTTTTATTTATTTTATTTTTATTTTATTTTATTTTATTTCATTTTTTATTTTTTTTATTTTTTATCGTTTTGGGGGATGTGACCTGTTTCTGTTATCCCCTCTGTCCACCCCCAAATACACCGACAATATAATGTAGCACCATTTCTCCCTGCAAAGGCACACTAAATAAAGGGGAAATCTTACATATAGAAAAGAGCTCTTATCTAATAGAGATAGGAACTCACAGTTGTTAATAATACAGGGATATCTCCTACCTGGAAAATATGTCATGTGGAATCAACTTAGACCTCAGGTGATTAGATACCATTCATCCAGCCTTGAACCCTGGATCCCAGACATAGAAATGGCACAGCTCTTCACACTGCTGCAGGAAACAAATCCTATCCAGGACAGCCTTAATACTGCGGGGTCAACAACAAGGGCCAGCTCTAACATGATATCCTGACAATGAGGAAAATGTGAACAACTTGACCTTAGAGCTGATTAGCCTACCTTACCAGCTAACGACAAGAGAAAACCAGAAGACTTGGCACCCTTTGGTAGGTCCAAAAGCCAAGATCGTGATTTACAGATGACTGGCTGATAGAACCACGGCCAGACTGTACACATCTTGGGACCAATAAAAAAGCCCTAGTTTAGGGTTTGAACTATGACCTGCACAATAAGCATGATCCCCAGTCCCAAAGGTCCTGCAGAGACAATTGTAACGGAATGGAGCTTCTGGAAGCACAAAGAAAGACGCTAACCTAGGTGCCATCCTAGGCTCAGTGCAAAGCCCAAGACCACCAACCACAGAAGATGGATTAAAATGACACTGAGGTAACAGAACCTCTAGAATCATGAAGACTGACTTCATCACAAATCCCATCTCAGGATCTGTGCAGATACTGAGACCTCTAAACACAGAGCTCTGATTGTATCACCCTGGACAGAGCAGAAGTCTACCAACCACAAAAACGCCACCGGGAGAGTAAATTATCCTGAGCCAAATCTAGAGTTGATCCCCATGACAGTATACTCCAATGACGGAGAAACCCCATATTTTTTTAGGCCAAGTGAATTTCTTTTCAAATGACCCCAATATTTACTGTGCCAGGGCAGGAGGGAAAAAACAAAAATACAAAAAGCACAAAACCTTGGTTATTTATATATATATATATATTTTTTTTTTTACCTTCACTTATTATTATTATTATTTTCATTTACCTATCTATTTTGGTAGATTTCTCTCTTTGGGTGTGATTATTAAAATTGTTGTCTTCAGTTATACTTATTTTTTCTCTTCCTCTCTTTTCTTTCGTTATGTGCTATGCCATGTTTCTTATTTCAAGACCATGGTGTGTTTTTTTGTTTGTGTGCTTGTTTTTGTTGTGTTTTTGTTTGTGTTGTTTTGTTTTTTGTTTGTTTTTTGTGGTGCTTATTGATAAAGCTGGAGTCCTCAATGGATATTTAACACTTCTTTTGGTACTGGTGGAGTGTTTCACCTTCTCTTTATTTTCACCTCCCAAATCGATGATGAGAGCCACTAGAAGGATTCCACCCATTTTCGGGGTATTAGACTCTTACCCCAATTTATTATTTTTTCTTTTTCAGGCAAAACCACATAACTTGAAATAGCTGGTCTTGCCTCCAGTTAGAGGGGGAAATAAGGGAGGCCTCAAGACCAAACAGGTGCAAGACTACTAAGTAATAGGTTAGATACAGAGGGGACCACATATTCTAGCCACCCGGGGGGTGAGGGAAGAAGAAATGGGAGGGAAGACAAAAATGGACGGGTAGGGAGAACAATTTGGTGATGGATGGGAATCCCCCCTGATTTTATGTGAATATGTACCTAAAATATTATTGTCACCAATATGTAAGCCACTATGATCAAAATAAAATTATATTATAATTAAAAAAAAGTCATACAGAGTCCAAATTGTTTTTTGACACCAAATTCTTAGTATCTCCAGGCAGTATGGAGAGGTCACCCCAAAATATTTACATGCTTTTTTAAACAGTTCCACATCCTCCATTTTGAGAGGTTGATAAGTTGAAACATATACTGTCTGCAATGGAGTTGAGGCTGAATTAGCAGAAGTAACCTGCACAGAGGTCTGAGACCTGAAGTGTGGAGTACTAGAATGTGGTTCATTGTCTGATTTGGCACTATCATATGAGTCTTTACGATGAACAGAATCAGGACTCCCTTGTGAACTTAGCACTGGAGGTTGGTCATCAGTGTCAAGATGTTGATTTGGATCATGAGTGTCTAAATTACATGTCCGGGTAGATTATTTTACCAGCAAAAATGCCTGTATTCTTTTTTTTTATAATGCAATGTATTGTATATAATAATATATTGTATATACATTGTATTCCAATTATTGAATAACAATATTTTTTTTCCTTAACACCACCCATCATCAGTGCAACATTCCCATCACCAATGTCCCAAGTCTCCCTCCTCCCCACCCGACCCCCGCCTGTACTCTAAACAGGTTCTCAATTTCCCTCATACATTCTCATTATTAGGAGAGTACAAAATGTAGTTATTTATCCAACTAAACTCATCACTCTTTGTGATGAGCTTCCTGAGGTGAGCTGGAACTTCCAGCTCTTTTCTCTTTTGTGTCTGAAAGTTATTATTGCAAGAATGTCTTTCATTTTTCTTAAAACCCATAAATATGTGAGACCATTCTGCGTTTTTCTCTCTCTCTCTGACTTATTTCACTCAGCATAATAGATTCCGTGTACATCCATGTATAGGAAAATTTTATGACTTCATCTCTCCTGACAGCTGCATAATATTCCATTGTGTATATGTACCACAGTTTCTTTAGCCATTCGTCTGTTGAAGGGCATCTTGGTTGTTTCCAGAGTCTTGCTATGGTAAATAGAGCTGCAATGAATATAGGTGTAAGGAAGGGGTTTTTATATTGTATTTTTGTGTTCCTAGGGTATATTCCTAGGAGTGGTATAGCTGGATTGTATGGGAGCTCGATTTCCAGTTTTTGGAGGAATCTCCATATCGCTTTCCATAAATGTTGAACTAGAAGGCATTCCCACCAGCAGTGGATAAGAGTTCCTTTCTCCCCACATCCCCGCCAACACTGTTTATTCTCATTCTTTGTGATGTGTGCCATTCTCTGTGGTGTGAGGTGGTATCTCATTGTTGTTTTGATTTGCATCTCCCTGATGATTAGTGATGTGGAACACTTTTTCATGTGTCTTTTGGCCATCTGTATTTCTTCTTTGTCAAAGTGTCTGTTCATTTCTTCTCCCCATTTTTGATGGGATTAGATGTTTTTTTCTTGTAAAGTTCTGTCAGTGCCTTGTATATTTTGAAGATTAGCCCCTTATCTGATGGGTATTGGGTGAATAGTTTCTCCCACTCAGTGGGTGGCTCTTGTATCTTGGGCACTATTTCCTTTGAGGTGCAGAAGCTTCTCAGCTTAATATATTCCCATCTGTTAATTTCTGCTTTCACTTGCTTGGAGAGTGCAGTTTCTTCCTTGAAGATGCCTTTAGCCTCAATGTCCTGGAGTGTTTTACCTACATATTGTTCTATATATCTTATGGTTTTGGGGCTGATATCGAGGTCTTTAATCCATTTGGATTTTACCTTCGTACATGATGTTAGCTGGGGGTCTAAGTTCAATTTTTTGCAAGTGGCTACCCAGTTGTGCCAACACCACTTGTTGAAGAGGCTTTCTTTGTTCCATTTAGGATTTTTTGCTCCTTTATCAAAAATTAGGTGATTGTATGTCTGGGGAACATTCTCTGAGTATTCAAGCTTATTCCACTGATCTGAGGGCCTGTCCTTATTCCAATACCATGCTGTTTTGATAACTATTGCTTTGTAGTAAAGTTTAAAGTTGGGGAAAGTAATTCCTCCCATATTCTTTTTCCCAATGATTGCTTTAGCTATTCGAGGGTGTTTATTGTTCCAAATAAATTTCAAAAGTGCCTGGTCCACTTCTTTGAAGAATGTCATGGGTATCTTTAGGGGGATCGCATTAAATCTGTACAGTGCTTTGGGGAGTATTGCCATTTTAATGATGTTAATCCTGCCAATCCATGAGCAGGTATGTGTTTCCATTTCCGCGTGTCCTCTCTTATTTCTTGGAGCAGAGTTTTATAGTTTTCCTTGTATAGGTCCTTCACATTTTTAGTCAAGTTGATTCCAAGACATTTGAGTTTGTGTGACACTATAGTGAATGGAGTTGTTTTCTTAATGTCCATTTCTTCCTTATTAGTATTGGTGTATAGAAAGGCCATTTATTTTTGTGTGTTAATTTTGTAGCCTGCCACCTTGCTATATGAGTCTATTGTTTCTAGAAGCTTTTTGGTAGAGTCTTTGGGGTTTTCTAAGTAGAGTATCATGTCATCTGCAAACAGTGAGAGCTTGACTTCTTCCTTTCCTATCTGGATTCCCTTGATATCCTTTTCTTGCCTAATCGCTATAGCGAGTACTTCCAGTGCTATGTTGAATAGGAGTGGTGAGAGAGGACAGCCTTGTCTTGTGTCAGAATTTAGAGGAAAGGCTTTCAGTTTTTCTCCATTGAGGACAATATTTGCCTCTGGCTTGTGGTAGATGGCCTTAACTATATTGAGAAAGGTTCCTTCCATTCCCATCTTGCTGAGAGTTTTTATCAAGAATGGGTGTTGGACCTTGTCAAATGCTTTCTCTGCGTCGATTGATATGATCATGTGATTTTTATTTTTTTTGCTGTTGATGTTGTGTATTATGTTGATAGATTTACGGATGTTAAACCAGCCTTGCATTCCTGGAATGAAACCTACTTGATCGTAGTGGATGATCTTCTTAATGAGGCATTGAATCCTATTTGCCAGGATTTTGTTGAAGATCTTTGCATCTGCATTCATCAGCGATATTGGTCTGTAATTTTCTTTTTTCGTAGCATCTCTGTCTGGTTTAGGTATCAAGGTAATGTTGGCTTCATAAAAGCTATTTGGAAGTTTTCCTGTTTTTTCAATTTTATGAAAGAGTCTTGCCAGGATTGGTAGTAGTTCCTCTTGAAAGGTTTGAAAGAATTCATTAGTAAATCCATCTGGGCCTGGGCTTTTGTTTTTGGGCAGACATTTGATTACTTTCTTAATTTCCGCAATAGTAATGGGTGTGTTTAGATATGCTACATCCTCTTCATTCAATCGTGGAAGATTATAAGATTCCAAAAATTTATCCATTTCTTCCAGGTTTTCATTTTTAGTGGCATAGAGTTTCTCAAAGTAGTTTCTGATTACCCTTTGAATCTCTACCATATCAGTAGTTATCTCTCCTTTTTCATTCCTAATACGAGTTATCAAGTTTCTCTCTCTTTCTTTCTTTGTTAGTTTTGCCAGTGGTCTATCAATCTTGTTTATTTTTTCAAAGAACCAACTCCTGCTTTCGTTGATCTTTTGGATGGTTTTTCTGGTTTCCACTTCATTGATTTCTGCTCTCAGCTTTGTTATTTCCTTCTGCCTCCCTATTTTTGGATCCTTTTGTTGAGCACTTTCTAATTCTATGAGCTGCGTCATTAAGCTATTCAGGTATGCCCCTTCTTCTTTCCTGATGTGTGCTTGCAAAGCTATAAATTTTCCTCTCAGTACTGCTTTTGCTGTGTCCCATAGGTTCTGATAATTTGTGTCTCCATTGTCATTTGTTTTCAGGAAGGTTTTGATTTCCTCTTTGATTTCATCTCGGACCCACTGATTATTCAGTATGAGGCTATTTAACTTCCAGGTGTTAAAATTTTTCTTCTGTGTCCCTTTGTAGTTTATATATAATTTCAGGGCTTTGTGGTCAGCAAAGGCAGCCTGCAAAATTTCTATCCTCTTGATATTATGGAGGTATGTTTTGTGTGCTAACATGTAGTCTATCCTAGAGAATGTCCCATGTACATTAGAAAAAATGTGTATCCAGGCTTCTTGGGGTGGAGTGTCCTGTATATATCTACTAGGCCTCTTTCTTCCATTTCTCTCCTCAGGTCTAGTATATCCTTGTTGGGTTTCAGTCTGGTTGACCTGTCTAGTGTTGACAATGCCGTGTTGAGGTCTCCCACAATTATTGTGTTGTTATTGATATTATTTTTCAGATTTGTCAACAGTTGTATTAAATATTTTGCTGGCCCCTCATTCGGTGCATATATGTTTAGGAGGGTGATTTCTTCCTGCTGTACATATCCCTTGATTAATACAAAATGTCCATCTTTGTCCCTTACAACTTTCCTAAGTATAAAGTTTGCATCATCTGATATTAATATGGCTACTCCTGCTTTTTTTTGGGTGTTGTTTGCTTGGATGATTTTCCTCCAGCCTTTTATTTTGAGTCTATGTTTGTTCTGACTATTCAGGTGCGTTTCTTGTAGGCAGCAGAAGGTTGGATTGAGTTTTTTGATCCATTTAGCCACTCTGTGTCTCTTAACTGTTGCATTTAGTCCATTGACATTGAGAGAAAGAATTGTCCTGTGAGTTAGTGCCATCTTTATATTAAAGTTTGGTGTGTCTGTTGGTAAGCCTTGTCTTAAAGTATGCCGTTCAGTTTTTCTTTTAAGAATGGTTTTGAGTCTGTGAAGTTTTTGAGCTGTTGTTTGTCTGTGAAACTATGTATTGTTCCTTCAAACCTGAAAGTGAGTTTTGCTGGGTGCAGTATTCTAGGCGAAGCATTTATTTCATTGAGTTTTGTCACTATGTCCCACCACTGCCTTCTGGCCTTGAGTGTTTCTGGTGACAGGTCTGCAGTAAATCTCAAGGATGTTCCCTTGAATGTAATTTCTCTTTTCGATCTTGCTGCTTTCAGAATTCTGTCTCTATCTATGGGATTCGTCATTGTGACTAGGATGTGTCTTGGGGTGTTTTTTCTGGGGTCTCTTTTAGTTGGCACTCTTCGGGCATGCAGGATTTGATCACATGTATTCATTATCTCTGGTAGTTTCTCTTTAATGATGTTCTTGACTGTTGATTCTTCCTGGAGATTTTCTTCCTGAGTCTCTGGGACTCCAATGATTCTTAAGTTGTTTCTGTTGAGCTTATCATAGACTTCTATTTTCATCTGTTCCCATTCTTTGAGTAATTTTTCCATTGTTTGATCATTTGCTTTGAGGCTTTTTTCCAATTTCTTCTGCTTTATGTAATTGTTATGTATCTCATCTTCCAGTGTACTGATTCTATCCTCAGCTGCTGTTAACCTGTGGGAAATCTCAAACATGTTTTTCTTCAATTCATCTACTGAGTTTCTCAGACCTGTTATTTGATCTGAAATTTCTGTTTGGAGTTTTCTCATTTCTATCTTCATATTCTCCTGATTCTTTTTAGTTTTCTCTTCTATACTTTGTTTGAGTTCTTTGAATATGTTCCATATTGCAACTCTAAACTTCTTATCTGAGAGACTGACTAGGTGGTCATGTTCAAGTCATCAGAGTTGCCATCTTCATTCTCTATGTCTGGCACTGGCCCGTGTTGTTTCCCCATTGTCACACTAGTACTGCGTGTTTTTCTACGTGTTGTGATTGTATTCATCGGCTAAATGCTGTGCACCGTCGCGAAGGGGAGCGGAGCAACCGTGCTCCTCTGGCTTCTCTCTTTCTGGGCGTGTCGACTCACCTCCACGGAAGGCTCACCAGGAAGGCAGGCTGGCAGATGGGCCGCACCCAGGATAAAATCAGGCCAAAAATGCAGGACAGCAGAGTAGAGAGGCAGAAGGGTGCTGGCATCTGAGATCCAGCAAGTTCAGTGGCTCCTCCCTTTCTGAGCGTGTCACAGGAAGGCAGGCTGGCTGATGAGCCGCACCAAGGGTGAAATCAGGCCGAAAATGCAGGACAGCAGAGTAGAGAGGCAGAAGGGTGCTGGCATCTGAGATCCAGCGAAGTTCAGTGGCTCCTCCCTTTCTGGGCGTGTCGACTCACCTCCGCGGAAGGCTCACGGGAAGGCAGACTCCCCAGAAAGCTCACAGGAAGGCAGGCTGGCTGATGAGCCGCACCAAGGGTGAAATCAGGCCGAAAATGCAGGACAGCAGAGTAGAGAGGCAGAAGGGTGCTGGCCAAAAATGCCTGTATTCTTGATGTTAGTGCTAGAAATATCAGCTTGTACCTTAGTCTGGATTTTCGTAGGATAAATATTTTTATTTTCCATACTGGTCATCACTTTACAATTTCCACACTGTCTAGTTCCTAACCACTAGCCAATGCCTATGCATATGATAGCCATATTAGCCAACACAAATTCCACAAACTATAACTGATGGAGAACACACAAGCAATGAAAATATTGGAGTAGAATTTTCAATTGAAATATAAACAGCAACCATCCAACGACAATAATATTTGCTAGTGCCAAACCAAGTTGTTTACATCCAAACAAAATGCACTTGAATAATGCTAAACTGATGTGTTTAATAACAAATGGCATAATGAGTGTGAGTATCCATAGAAACCAGCCAGAGACCTCCAGAATCAATTTCCAATAAAACATGTCACTTACAGTTACAGAGGACCCAGATTCACTGTTCCGGGCGCCATTTGTTGGGGGAAGCTGAACCTCTTATTGGTGGTTTGTGAATCCAGAAATATCTTCCAAAATGAGAGATTAATTCCCATTCTTACATTCCTCTTTGGGGGAAATCTAAGTGATAATTCTCTGCAGCAAATAATCCAGACAGAAAGTTTGGGACACAGAAGTTCTGTAATGAAAGTCCTTTAACAGTTCTGATGCCAGCTCCAAAACAACCTCCAAGCCAGCTGTTAGCTCTGCCAAAAAGCCTTTGTCATCTCGCCAATAAGCCCTTTATTTTCTACTTTATCGCCCCCACCTGGAAGATCCAGGTGGGACGACAGGCAAAGAACAATCTTACGGAAATACACTACAGTATATGACAACAAATGCTTTAAATTTTAAAAATTTAATTAAAAAGTGTGTGCGTAAGCCCAAGAAAACAGGTCATAAAGCTTGAGTTGATACTTTTGTATTCTTGAGTCCCAAATTTAAACTCCATCACCTCATGTTTCCCTAAAACCTGTGGGAGTAAATTCCAAACACTGACTCTCAACAAAAAAAAAATGCAAAGGAAAATGGTAAAAATTAACATGTGCACAGTAAACTTTAAAGTGGTCTTTAGTGACTTTAAACAGTTTTTAAGGCTTTCAATGTGCAATGAGAAAAAAAAAGGACTAAAGAAAAATGTGACGAAATAAAAAAAGAAAAAAGTGTGTTCAATAAAATGAGATAGAGAATGGGGGTTTCTAAAGTTGTGTTCATGGAATGTAAGTTCACTCAGTGATTTTTACTCGTCTGTTAAAACCTCATACTTGAGTGCTCAGAGTAGTAGCATTAGAGGCCATCTGGGCTATTCTCATGTCAAAAATTAAAGTAATTAGGGCATTGTTTTGCACACAGGTTCAATACTCCTTATCCCATATAGTTCTTTGAGTCCACCAGGAATGAGCACTGAGCACAGAGCCAGGAATAAGTCATAAGTTTTGCTGAGGGTAGAACCCATCTCAAAAAAAGAAAAATGCTTGAAATCTAAGGCGGGACCTCATAAATCTAGTCTTTTGAGCTCCTTCTCGTATCCCTCAATTAAATTTTTTTTGTTTTTGTTTTTTTTGGGGACCATACCCGGTGACGATCAAGAGTTACTCCTGGCTATGCATTCAGAAATTGGTCCTGGCTTTGGTGACCATATGGGAAGCTGAGGTTAGAATCTTGGTCTATCCTAGGCTAGTGCGTGCAAGGCAACACCCTACCACTTGCACCATTGCTCTGGCCCCTCATTGAAATATTTTATAGTTTCTACTTCTAAGAATAAAGTTCAAAATCCTTACCAAGAAACAAAAGTTAATATATATGTATATACATCTGAGACTACTATTATTTTCATGAGATAATTCAATGGAGAACAAACCTACATACATTTAAAATAACTTAGTTAAAATTAAAACATAACTCTAAATGAAAATTATGTAATATTATAAGCTATAAAATGAATATTAAAATTTGTATGACCTAGACTCTCAGATAAGAAACTAAATCTTTTTGTGTCTATTTTTTTTCACTACTGAGATAATATTGAAAAAAATCATAGGTAGGATGGTTTACATAAATGCAAAATAATATTGGTTATAATATAATGTTATTTGTATTTTCGTCACTATCATCTTGAAAGCCCATATCCAGGCACCCATGTACTCATTCAGCACCTCCCTTCAGCTGTCCAGTATGACCTAATTCTGCCCTCGCAAACCAGTGATATAAATGGAAACATATTCCAACAGTCATCTCACAATAAATGGATTTTTTCTGTGTGCTCCATATAAGATCTTCTGCTTCAATATTTTCAATACTTTTAATATTTCAATATTTTGTCTTATTTTGGTTTTTTGTTTGTTTTGTATTAGAGGGTGCTTACTCCTGAATCTTTAAGAGGTCACAGACACCATATGGTATATTAGAGACCAATCTCAAATCTGATAAATTCAAGGCAATACAACCAAATATTTCTATATTATAACAGTAATATTATTAATAGTACAATGGGAAATAAATTTATTTGACCTATTTATGCTCAGGTAAGACATGAAATTTAATCAAAGTTTTATTATAGACAGTTAAGATGTGTTCAGGATCAAAGTAGTTATTCTAACAATATCTGAGAACTTTGGTAAACAACTTATATTATTGAGTCTATTCATTTTTAAAATAATCCTTCATTCCCAACTATAAGAAATATTGTAAAAATTATATTAAATAAAATATAATTAAAGTAATTTAAAATATATCACTATAAGTTACTGCTTTAATCTTATTCAAACACTATGGAATATTACATAGCTATAAAAAGATGAAATTTTGTAGTTTGCACACCATGGTTAGAAATGGGTAATAATACTAAATAAAAGAAGAAGATAAATACCAGTTGATTTTATTCATCTGTGGTACATAGAAAAACAATAAAATTATTATCAAATGAGAACAAACCATAGACTTTGATTACAAATGAGATGGACAATTAGTAGAAAGAGGGGAGAATGGAGGAGAAAACACAGACTAAAAGTGGCATGTCGCGTCATCTTGGAACACAGAGGAAGCAGTGGCTGTGCTTCCCTGAGACACAGCTGCAGGTTTTGAAAACCATCCTGCCAGAAGCCTCTGCAAAAGCTACATGACTGGAGATGAACTGGCACCTCCCAGGAAGGGTGGAGTTTGATCACCACCAAAAGCAGAACAAGCAGCAACTGCTGTCCTGAGCCTTTGCTGCTGGTTTTGAAAACAACCCCACTCAGAAGCATCTTTGGAAGCTACATGACCTGAGGTGATCTGTCATTGCTCAAGATGGGTGGAGCCAGAGGAGTCTGGCCAATCTTCTTCAATCTGCAGCCACACACAACTCCTAGTCAATATACTCTAGTAAAACATGCAGAAAACAGCACACTACAGGCCCAATGGGGAAACAACAAAAAGCCAACAACATATATAGAGAATGAAAATGGCAGCTCTGATGTCCTAAAAAGTGCCAAACAGCTATTTAAATGCTCAGATAAGGAGTTTAGGAAAGAAATATGGAGATTGTTCATAGAACATAAAGAAAGCATAGATCAAGCAGAACAAACCAAAAATAAGAATCAAGAGGATATGAAAGTAGAAATCAGAAAAATCCAAACTAAAATAACAAGACTTAAAAATGGGGTAGACGAGAAGAAAATCTCACTGGAAAGCCTTTCCAGCAGAGAAATAACACCTGAGGACAAAATAAATAAGTTGGAAGATGAGATGCATAACAACTCTATACAACAAAAGAGAAGGGAAAAGAGCCTTAAAGCAAATGACCAGAAAAATGGAAAAATGTCTTCAAAGAATATGAATAGAAGACAGTAAAAGTCTTAGATAAACTCAAAAGAAACAACATAAGAATCATTGGAGTCTCAGAGATCCAAGAAGAGAATCTCCAGGAAGAATCAACAGTCAAGGAAATCATGGCAAAGAAATCCCAGAGTTAAAGAGTACATGCATCTAAATCCCAAAGAGTACTAACTAAAAGAGATCTGAAAAAAATTACCATAAGACACATCATAATCACAATGTTGAATCTGACAGATAGAGATATAATACTGAAAGCAGCAAGATGCAAAGGGAAATTACATTCAATGGAACATTCTTAAAATTTACAGAATACCTGTCAAAAGAAACCCTTCAGCCGAAAGGCAGTGGTTGGACATAGTAACAATAAATACTCAATGAAATGAATGCTTTGCCTAGAATAGTGCATGCAGCCGACAGAAGTTCAGAATTGAAGGAAGTATACATAGCTTCATGGATAAACAGCAGCTCAGAAACTTAACGAACTCAAAATTAGCCTTATAAGGAAAAAATGAAAAATCGACTTTGAGACAAGATAGACCAAAAGACACACCAAACTCCTATAAAAAGATGACACTAAATCCCATAGCAATGATGTCTCTCAATTTCAATGGACTAAATGCATCAGATAAGAGAGACACAGAGTGTCAGAATGGATCAAAGAGCATTCAGCTGCCTACAAAAAAGCACATCTGAATAGTTGGAACAAACAGACTCAAAATCAAAGATTGTAGGACAATAATCCAAGCAAACAACTCCCTTAAAAAGGTTGGAATGTCCATATTAATATTAGGTGACACAAAGTTTAGTCTTAGAAAAGTTAGGAGGGGTGATTACCTATTGGGAGAGACTGCATGTCGCTTGTGCATGTTTCTCTACAATTTTTCTCCTGAATCTCCCCTGAGGGGGCCTAGAAGGGCCCAGCAAAATCTCTCTCCTGGAGGTTCCAAAGCCAAAAAGCCAAGGAGGACTGAGTCCATGAGTGAAAACCGGTTACCAGCTGTAACTCGCAGAAAGGTAGATCCCTTTATCTGTGAGATCACATAGGAGGAATCTGGCCCTGCTGTGTGAGTACCAATTGGGAGAGACTGTACTTGTGGCCTGTTCATTTTTCTCTACTGTTCTCCTGAACCTCTCCTGAGTGGGCCGGATAGGGCCCAGCAAAATCATTCTCCTAGCATTACCCAGGTCAAAAAGCCAAGGAAGACTGGGTCCCTGAGTGAAAACTGGCTATCAGCGGTAACTTACAGAAGGGTGGATTCCTTTAAACTGTATTACAAAGCAATAGTTATCAAAACAGCATGGTATTGGAATAAAGACAGACCCTCAGATCTGTGGAATAGGCTTAAGTACTCAGAGAATATTCCCCAGACAAAAAATCACCTAAATTTTGATAAAGAAGCAAAAAATCCTAAATGGAGCCAGGAAAACCTCTTCAACAACTGATGTTGGCACAACTAGCTAGACACTTGCAAAAAAGCAAACTTAGACCCCCAGCTAACATCATGTATGAAGGTAAAATCCAAATGTATTAAAGACCTTAATATCAGACCTGAAACCATAAAATATATAGAACAACATGTAGGTAAAAACACTCCATGACACTGAGACTAAAAGCATCTTCAAGGGGGAAACTGCACTCTACAAACAAGTGGAAACAGACTTAAACAGATGGGAATATATTAAGATGAGAAGCTTTTGCACCTCAAAGGAAATAGTGCCTAGGATAAAAGAGCCACCCACTGAGTGGGAGAAACTATTTACTCAATACACATCAGATAAGGAGCTTATATCCAAAATATACAAGGCACTGACAGAGCATTACAAGAAAAAAATTATCTAACCCCATCAAAAATGGGGAGAAGAAATTAACATCCACTTCCTCAAAGAAAAAATACAAATGGCCAAAACGCACATAAAAAAATGCTCCACATCTCTACTCATCAGGGAGATGCAAATCAAAACAAGTATGAGGTATCATCTCAAGCCACAGAGATTTGCAAACATCACAAAGAATGAGAACAAGCACTGCTGGTGGAGATGTGTAGAGAAAGGAACTCTTATTCACTGCTGGTTGGATTGCCTTTTTAGTCCAACCTTTATGGAAAGTGATATGGAAATTCTACCAAAACCTGGAAATTGAGCTCCATATGATCCAGCTATACAACTCCTAAGGATATACCCTAGAAACACAAAAATATAATACAAAAATTCTTTCCTCACACCTATATTCATTGCCACACTATTTACTATAGCCAGACTCTAGAAACAACCAAGATGCCCTTCAACAGATGAAAGGCTAAAGAAACTTTGGTACATATACACAATAGAATATTATGCAGCCATCAGGAGAGATGAAGTTATTAAATATTTTTATACATGTATATACATGGAATCTATTATGCTGAGTGAAATGAGTCAGAGGGAGAGAGATAGACACAGAATAGTCTCACTCATCTATGGGTTTTAAGAAAAATAAAAGATATTTTTGCAATAGTCCTCAGAGACAAAGAGCGGAGGGCTGGAAGGTCCAGTTCACTACATTAAGCTCACCACAAGGAGTGGTGAGTGCAGTTAGAGAAATAACTACATTGAGAACTATCATAAAAATGTGAATGAATGCAGGAAGTGGAAAGCCTGTACAGGTGAGGGTGGGGTGGGGAGGAGGGAGATTTGGGACATTGATGGTGGGAATGTTGCACTGGTGAAGGGGGGGTGTTCTTTACATGACTGAAACCAAACTACAATCATATTTGTAATCAAGGTGTTTAAATAAAGATATTACTATAAAAATTAATTTCTGAATTTAGTAATTTTAGTATGGCTGTTTCCATATATAAAAAGAGCTTTAAATAGCAAGTATATTTACAATATATGTAATCTTTGCTTTATGTGGTCCTTGGTGTAGGCCTCAGAAAAGGGAAAGTCTTACATCTATATATCATATTTAGCATTTTTTTAATTAAAAGTATTTCTATAAAGTTTTATAAAGCACATAGCAAGTCCTCTGACTGTCCTTTCCATAGAAGTATTTGAAAATAAATATTTCACAATGTTAAAGGAAAATAAAATGTTCTTTTAAATGATGGAATGAGTCTACTTTGAAATCTTCCCTACACTGGAGACAAATCTTTCCAGGTATGTGTGAGTAATAAAACACTATATTAACATTGAAGGTAGTACCAATGTCTTGGTGTCTTATTTAAAGAACAGAGGATATTTATTGGAATATCAGTGGTCTTAGTTACTCAACTGTTAAAAGCATAAAATTAATAGCCACTGATCCTTTCATAGATATTTGTGAAAGCAATACAGTGTGAATATGAAGTCAGTTTTGTGTTTCCACCTGAGTCTGTGGTATTTTTTACCCAAGCCATTGCATTGGCACTCATTCTCTATATTGTCCCATCCCATTTTGTAGCACAGAAAACATTTCTAAATCAGAATTTTCTACTTGTTTTTTAAAAGAGTTTATGATCACAGCTGCAGTAGTTATGGGCTAGTTTATAGTACATTGCCCATAGATGGGCCCATATGTCCAACAGAGTTTGTTTGATACCATACCTTCCACAGACATGGAGCAGTTCTTGAGGTGTGCCTATAAACCTGCCATTAAATATACCAGCTGTACTCATAAACTTACATTAGCAGCCTCAATCCACCCACCTTACAAAGTCATTGGCAGTAAATCTATGTTCAGTCTATATATGCACTTTTAAGAATTACTTTTACACTTCTGCAAAGAAAATATAAAATATGTCTGTGAGCCTGACTGAAATTAGAACTAATTTCCTTGGGGTGTGTTAATTGTTTGTAAAGGTCCCATTTTCTATTTCTTTGTTAGTTATTCATCCTTCTCCTTGATAACTTTATTCTTCAGCTAAATAAAGAGAAAATAATAAATGTTCTCTCCCTGTCATCTTTTCCCCCAAACTTTGAGGTTCAATATATTGTCTAGGAGCTCACTGGAATTATGAGTGGACTGGTTTGAGTACAATGACGTACAAGAATCCAGCTGTGAAACTGTGTTGTTTCCTTGTGTTCACTTGTAGGCGATAGCACCAAGCCGGCATGGAGCATTTTCACTCTCTTCATTTGTGGTCAAAGGTTAATTATATTTACCTAGTGCCCTACAGAAAGAACATTCTTAGAAGAAGTTATTTTTCTGTCTAAAATAGAATTCTTTTGTTAAAATTTATTTTGTTTATTTATTTATATTGGGTTTTAGGCCACACCTGGCAGTGCTCAAAAGTTATTCCTGGAAGTCCGGAGGGCCATATGAGATGAGATGCCAGGGATTCAACCTGGGTTGGTCAAATGCAAGGCAATGTCTCTGTGCTTTTGCTCTGACTGCTGAAATAGAATTCTGGTTCCTTTTGATTCTTAATCGAATTTTTTTATGGTCATAATGCTTTTCATTATAATGTTACTACTCATAAGAGCTCTTTTCATAGCTCATTGAAGTGAGAAATTTGATGCAGAAATCAAGATCTGCTACAAGTGTGTAGGAAAATTTGTTTTCTTGAGTTTCCCTTCTACAAAATGGTGGTGTTGCATGTAGAATAATGCTAAACAAACATGCCATCTCAAAACTACTTTTGCTTTGAATCAGTCATATCATCACTTCAACCTTCTCGCCCATTTATTAGCAAGTGGACAGTAAAAACTTATTTTGAGAACTATTGCCACAGAATAAAATTTAGTATTCTGCTTGCCAATCTAGTCAATTTTTAAAGTAATTTTAATATAAAATGTATGCAAATATTTTAAGTGTTTTATTAAATTATAAGTATTTCTGACATTTTAATAAATTAAAGATAAATATTTGTTAAAACTAAGTGCAGTTTCAAGTAATTTTGATAGATGAATTGAATTTCAAAACAGCTCACCCTAAACAGCTTTGAAATTTCTCAAATTTCAGTTTTATAAATATAATCAATAATACTCTGTATCATATAGCATGATAAATACTTTAGATTTTATATTATTAAGTAAGAAGTATTCTGGGATAATTCAAAATGGTGATAGACTCAATGATCCTTGTTAAGATAGTCTTGGGTAGCAGTTATACAACAAGATTTTAGATTTTACATCTAGCTCTCTATTTATAATATTATTTTAATAAAAAAATGAGACAATTTATCTCAATTAAAAAGGCTGGTAACTAATTAAAACATTTAAGATCAATAAGAAGATAGGTAATTGAATACAAGAGACAGTAAGGTGTTTGCCTTGCCCTCGTGCCATCTTCTTTGTTACACATGGTTCCCTGAGCACCACCAGAAGTAATCATTTGGCAGAGAACCAAAAGGAAGCCCTGAACACTGCCTCATGTGATCAAAAAAATAATAACCAACCAACCAATGAAAAGAGGTATGTGATAAAAAAAATTATTGTCCTTGCTTCTCTGGCTCAGCAGGAGATATGTTAGGTGGCTTTGAATAATAACACTTCACCACCGAAGTCAGTGCATTCTTGTAATACTATCTCCCTTTGTTTTCAAATATTTTACTCTCCTATTTCCCGATTATTATCTGTCTCCTTAATATTACATTTTTTTCTATTTGTCCATTAAATGTTTCTTCTCAAGTCTCACTCCTTGGCTCTTCCTCTTTTCACTCTAGATCTCTCCCAAGATATTCTCATGACATCATCACCACTTAAACTCTGACCAACTAAAGATTTATCTCCTTATCTTTTTTGTTACATATATATTATCCAGCTTATTTCTCATGCCTATTAGCTGATTTCAGATGCATTACAATTGAATGTTAAAGTAGCTTAGCATGATTTTCCTCTCCAAACCTAGACTGTTCTATGTTATGATTCAACTAACATCTCTAAAGTTATGTGAACCATGAATCTTATATTCATTTTTGAAATTTGCTATTTGTCTAATTACTTTGTCACAAATGACCCATCACCAAATTATATGAATTCATTTCTTATTTATGAGTCTATGTCCTTTTTAGCAACTTCATTATTAATTCTGTACACGTCTTTTGGTTTATAATAGAAAAGTCTTCAACTATCAACACAAATCCAATTTGCTTTATCTCCAGTATGACTTCATATTTTTCCAAGATGTTCTCTCTCATTGTTTCCTGTACTTTTCTACTTTCTAGTTAAAACTTTCATTGGATTGCCACTTACTTAAACATATATGACTTAATCAATGACACCAGAATTGATACCCAATCTACAACAAGCTGTACGAGTGAGGAACAGTTGTACTAGCATTACAGGGGGTAAAGGAGGGAGATGTGACTTTACATTTATTTTATAGTATTTTTATTATTACAGAGTTAATACTTTAACATTCATAATAATGCAGCCCACTTTCCCTCAGTGTTGAACACACACTGCAAATATTGTTAGTATTTGTTGCAAAAATTACCTGACAAATGAAGCAATGATTGAGCCAACCTCTCAACGTGGCTATAATGAAAGTTTTCTCTGGATAAAGTGCAAGAATCATAGAGGGGCAGGAGAAATAAATATCTTGGAGTCAAAGAGTGGTGAAATTCAATTGCCCTATCCCTTAATGGCTAACCTACGGCATGTGTGCAAGTGGTGGCATGCGAAGGCCCTCAGCTGGCACATGGGAAGGTCCACAATTAAGGCATGTGGTGCAGTGGGAGGCAAGTGTGCCAGTGCAGTGTCTGCTTTGCAGCTCACCTGGCAACAGAGCCGGGCTGACCATTGGGAGGACAGGGCATTGTACTGCAGTTTGGGCACCTAGACTCAAAAAGGTTAGCCATCCCTGCGCAGCCTATACCATCACATAGAAGGCTCCAGATTACAGGTCATCAATTTTCTTCTGACCAAAAATAATGTTGACAATATTTTCTTTCAGATTTTCATAAAGAGAGATGAAATAATCAAATATTTATGGAATAAATAATTTGTAAAAAAATATTAATTCAAACAATAGTTTTTAAACAGGTATCACCATCACCAGCATCATTTTCTCTGTCAGAACACTTTAAGTTGGTATCAGTTGTGTATTTGTTTAACATAAACTGTTTTTATAGTCAATCTATTATATATATAATATATGTATTATATATATGTATTATATACGTGCAATATTTTCCCAAGAATATTAAGGGACAAACATAAAACACCAAGCTCATTTTTCTGCTAAATGACTTTCACTTTTTATTGAATATTGTAAGTTATAAGAGACAATAAAATGTTGATTGGCAGAGGCCAGCTCTTCCCAGGTATGGGGTTAGGGGATACCCCATGCCGGAGGTCTTCTCCTGAACTTGGGGGGTGCTGGGAGGCTTGGTAGGCCTCCAGCCATTCCCCTATTTCTCCCCTGGACTCCAGGCCTTCCCTGGGTGCTGGGTCAGGTGGACTCTATAGTGGTCCTCAGGCTTTCCCTCTTTCTCTCCTTACACTAAGGGGGGGATGCATGGGGAGGAGGGCCGGCCGATGCAGCACTGGTGTATGTTGGGACATTCACTGGTAATTTTTTGTTCTCATTGGTCTCCATTTTAAAAAACACACTGGGGCTAGTGCTATATATATTGAAAATAAAAATGAGAGGATGGATTCTTAGGCTGGGAAGAGACCAGTACTCTTTTCCTACTTGTCTACTCTCAGTGGCCTCTTGGCCTCTTCCTTCCTTCATTGTGTAACTGTGGTTGCTACCATACTAGGTTTCTGATTAGTTCCCACTCAAATGCATTTCCCAATATAGAACTGCGGGGAGTCATTTTGAAGACTTTGGAAGACTAAATCACAGACCAAAGTGGTGTCCAGGATTCAGCACCCTCCTCGCAACTATTTCTAATGACATAAAAGGGACATGCATATCTTCTTTGAATATTGTAAATATATTCCCTCAACCACTATAACTATTATTGAATATCCCCTTAAACAGTGACAATTGTGTCCACTGTCTTATGTTAAATTGTTTATTTTCCCCACTTTTTATCTTTTCTTCTCTTTGTGAACTGTTCAATAAGTAATTTTGGTAAAAGAGTCCCTCAGTTTAATGCTTATGTTTGAACCAAGTCATGGGGATTGTTGTACTTGTTCTTGCAGCCCCCTTGTGCACTGATAACGCCAGGTGGCATTATTCCTTGTTTGCATGGGCACATTAAAATGGAAAATACTATACATACAAATAAGTTCTTATCTAATAGAGACAGGAACACACAAATCCCGTGGTGCAATGGGACCTTACACCTTGAACATTGACATGATGATCTGGCACAGGCTTCAGAGGTTTGGGCATTCTCCATTCACCCCTGAACCAGCAAAGCCATCTATGAAACATCCAAAGTTGTCTATGACATCACCTGGAAGCAATTCTCTACCAGGGAAGACCCTACTGCTGCTCTGACATCAATTTACTCAAAAGAGTCTTCCCTTAACACTGAGAAGACTTAACTACAACAACAACCTACTTACTGGACAGGGCTTTCTGCATTGCCCTTTAATTGTGAGTTGAAATTAGAGGATGCTCCGCACCATCTTGACTTCAATGTAGAATGTGCAGATTCCAGAATTTTTAATACAGAAACCCGATGCCAACAACAGAGACTATGTGAAAATTAAAACTGTATTGGCACTACAGACAATGGCCTGGATTGGACAAACTAGTTTGCCTGGAGCCTAGAAACTTCAGGGGTAGGGTCTCCTTGTATTTAGGCCAAGGCTTTTCCTTTCAATGTCTCCCATATTTTGGTGGGCCTATGCAAATGATAATTGCTACTCTAACACCGTTTTTACTTTGCTCCTTTGACTCTAAATCTTAAAAAAAAAAAAAAACCTACTTAAACTTTTGAGGTTAATTTAAACTATTATGCATGTGCATGGAAATGTAAAAAAACTAATATGCCTTCAAGGTTAAGGAGTTACATAAATTTTATGGCTTTAGATTGCTTTGTGTACTGCTAAGAAATGTTATAATGTACTGCAATCTGGGGTCTTGAGGGACAAAGTAATTGTACATGGGTTCTGTTTTATTTTTCTTAATGTTCTTTGACTGTAAGTTCAAAATTAAGGTGTCAGCAGGGGTATTTTTTCTGAGAACTCTATTTTGGGTGATTGTCCTTCCACTATAACTTTACCTTGTCCTCTTTCTTTGCATCATTTTTCACATAATTAAAAATTAAAAAATGTTGATTGGCTTATTAGTTTATATATATATATATCATTGTTACAGTTAACCACGAGGAGTCAATATCTAAATACCATTAATCTAATCAAATTATAATTCTAGTTCACATGAAAAATATTTCAAATACAGAATAGTGCATGTCAAGAACTTTGTCACTACTTTAACAGATAGTAATGAGGTTAGGGTGCATGCCTTGTTTCAGGTTACTCAACTTGAACCTATAAATACATATAGACTCTTGGTCCCCTACATAAAATATCCTGGGAACAGGGAAAGTAGTATACCTTGAGGAGACTCATGTATAGCTTCCACATTGCCCCCCCCAAAAAGAGAAAAAGGAAACTGTTATCAAAATAGAGTGTCAATTTTTGGAATGTTAGCTTAGAAAAAGTTAATAATTGGATCCAGAAAGATAGTGCAGAAGGTAGAGTGCTTGCCTTGTATGTGGTCAGCGAGGTTACAATCTCTGAGACCCCCACATGGTCTCTCAAGTGCCACCACGAGTGTGTCTTGAGAGAGCTAGGTGTAAGCCCTTATTACAGCCAGGTTTGGAGTCCCTCAAAGGGGGAGAAAGAAGAAATAAAGAAAATAAAAGAGAACAAAAAGTTAATTTTTTCCCATAAGCACCTTTAATTTTTTTGACTTTAGCTTTATTGAAACCAACTTTTAGGATACCCTTGCAAAATTAGAAACAATTTCTCAAATGTTATTTGCATATTTTTGGAAAGCATATTGGTAGTTAATATGAAATTTATTTTATTTTATTTCAAAATAATTCCTTTAAGAAACTTACCAGATATCAGAATTAAGCTCTGAGTTTGTACTCAATTTTATTTATTACTTAAGTGCAAAAATTAAGTATGACTCAGAAAAATAATAAACTTTTAAAAGTGAAAAAACACCTTAATTTATATTTCTCTTTATTGGTTTCAGCCATTGTCATGGTTGGGGAAGGCAGCTTGGAGAGGGGACATGCACCTTCTTGCAGGTAAAGGGAGAGAGGAAACTTGAGGGTGGGGCCAAACCTCAGGGACATTATACCCACCTAGACCAGCACTCCAGAGAAGAGATCCAGCCCCATGCCACAGGTGACAAAGGAGGGCTGAAACATGAGGACAGAAAACTCTAAGCAACCAAATGCAAAGAAGTATGGGTAAACTAAGGAAGACACTAGAAGCCTGGGATATAGAGAGAAATTCTACCAAGTTTCCAAGTCCACCAAACACATGAGCCTAATAGATGAGGATGAAAAAGCAGCATTAAGTGCTATAGCAATAAAAATCAAGCAATAACTAGCCAGAGAGTTTAAGAAATTTATAGATAAACAATTCAACCAACTCAAAAAATAATTTCTACAGAAGATAGGAGAATACAAACAAATAAAATTAAGGGAAGTAAAAAGGTCTCAGAAAGCCATTATAACAGAATTACACAATTGGAGAATCGCATAGAAGAACTTAAAAAAAAACTACAAAATCAAAATGACAAAAAATCCAATGAGGAAATTACAAGTAAAGCATTAGAAGAAACTGTTAGGTATTTAATGAAGAAAGACAAAAGAAATAATCTATGAATTGTAGGAATACCAGAAGGGGAGAAAATAAAGGGGAAGAAGTAGTGAGGGAAATAATAGCAGAAAATTTTTCCACCCTCTAAAAAGAGGCACCAGTACAAATCCAAGTGGAAAAAAGAGTCCCTAATAAAATAGACCCTAATAAATAAAGGTCAAGACATATAGCAATCCAAATGGCAAAAAGCAAAGAGAAGATGAATTTCTTAAAGCAATAAGAGAGAAAACAATCTCAAATGCAAAGGAAGGAACATAAGAATCAAACCAGACCTCCCATTTGAAACAATTCAAGCAAGAAGACAGTTGAATGACATATTCAAACTACTAAATGGAAGAAAACTTCCAACCTAGTCAACTACCCTGCAAAACACTCATATGGGAGGAGGACTAACAATCTTCTCAGACTTAAAAGAACTCACATTATTTGTGCTAAGCAAACTGATTCTAAATTATCTAAATGATCTACTCAGAGATGAATTACACAGACCAAACACAGA
This sequence comes from Suncus etruscus, assembly GCF_024139225.1. Lineage (NCBI taxonomy): Eukaryota > Metazoa > Chordata > Mammalia > Eulipotyphla > Soricidae > Suncus > Suncus etruscus. Next base: position 608,812 of record NC_064862.1, on the reverse strand, counting down.
ATTGTAACAACAACCACCCTACACAATACAACTACATAATATCCCTCTCTGTCAATAATCTCCTTAAATGTCAATGGACTAAACTCTCCCATTAAAAGACACAGAGTAGAGGGTTATATCAAAAAACAAAAACCAAATTTCTTCTGTTTGCAAGAAACACATCTAAAAGTATAAGAAAGACAAAGGCTGGTAATCAATTATTTAAGCCAATGGAAAACAAAAAACATCTGGAACAGCCATTCTTATATCAAGCCAAATAGCATTCAATCTCAAGAAAGTGCTCAGAGACAAAGAGGGTCACTACTACTGAGCAGGGGAACAATAGATCAAGAAGTTCTAACTCTGGTCAACATTTATGTACCAAATGCATAACTAGCAAAATATGTAAGGCATTTACTTGCAAACCTGGAGAAACATATGGAAGGAAATTGATAGTAGTAGGAGACTTCAACACATCATTATCACTACTAGACAGATCTACCAGGCAGAAAACTAGCAAAGACATAAGATAAATTATGATAAATTAGAAGACTAATGGACTTATATATGGCCCTCCACCCCCGAAAAGCAGAATAGACATTCTTCTCAAGTGCACATGGAACCTTCTCTAGAATAGACCATGCCTTAGGATATAAATCTAACTTTCACAATGTCAAAAATAAGGATTATTAGAAGCACCCTTTCAAATCACTATGTAAAAGAGATAAAGATTGACTGTAAAAAGAAGCTATGGAGAAAGTCTAACACATGGAGATTAAACAAAATGCTGCTCAACAGCAGCTGGATCAAAGAGGAACTCAAGGAAGAAATAAAAATATTCCTTAAGACAAATGATAATGAAGAGATAATTTGTCAAAATGTAGGACTCAGCATAAAAATTAATTAGGGGGAAAATCATTGCAATACAGGCCTATGTCAGAAAAGAGGAAATGACAAAATCAACAGTTTAAAGGGACACCTTAAGGAACTGGACAAACAGCAGCAAAGAAACTCAAAAACAGCCAGAAGACAATAAATGATAATAAAAACCAGAGCAGAAATAAATGACATAGAAACTAAGAAAATAATACAAAAAATCAATGAGACCAGGAGTTGGTTTTTCAAAAGAATAAACAAGATAAACAAACAGCTGGCATGACTCACCAAAAAAGAGGAAAAACTTCCAAATAAATAAGGTCACAAATGAAAGGGGAGAGATTACAACAGAACTCCAGAAGATTCAAGATGTCATTAGGACTTATTATGAAAAACTATATTCAGTTAGGTTAGAGAACCCAGAAGAAAACGACAGATTTCTGGAAAAATATTATCTTCCAAGATTAGATAAGGAGGCGGTAGAAGAAAGACTAACAGGCCAATCACATCTAAGGAAATTGAATCAGTAATAAGAAACTCCCCAAGAACAAAAGTCCAGATCCAGATGTTTTACAGGTAAAGTCTATCAAACATCTCAAGAATTACTACCATCGATCCTCAGGCTCTTCTAAAACACTGAAAAGACAGGAATCCTTCCTAACTCGTTTTATGAGGGTAATATCACACCCATTTCCAAAGATGGCAAAGTCACCGCCAAAAAAGAAAATTACAGATCAATCTCACTAATGAACATAGAAGCAAAAATCCTGAACAAAATCTTAGCAAACTCAGTCCAACAATGCATCAAAAAGATTATACACCATGACCAAGTGGATTTTATCCCACGGATGCAAGAATGTTTCAACATATGCAAATCAGTCAATATCATACACCACATCAACAAGAAAGACAAAAATCACATGATCATATCAATCGATTCAGAGAAGGCATTTGATAAAATCCAACACCCATTCATTATGAAAACACTCAGGAAAATAGGGCTGGAAGGAACCTTCCTCGAGATAGTTACAGCTATCTATAAAAAGCCCAGAGCCAAAATTATCCTTAATGACGAAAAACTGAAAGCATGGTCCACTAAGGTCAGGAACTAGGCAAGGCTAACCATTATCTCCACTCTTGTTTAACATAGTTTTAGAAGTCCTAGCAATAGCAATTAAACAAGAGAAGGGAATCAATGGAATCCAAATAGGAAAAGAAGTCAAACTATCTCTCTTTTTGCAGACGATATGATGATATACATTGAAAACCCTAAAGAGTCTACATCACAACTCCTAGAAACAATCAATCAGTACAGCAAATTGGCAGGCTACAAAGTCAATACACAGAAGGCAGTAGCACTCCTCTATACAAATAACAAAGTAGAGGAAAAAGAGATTAAGGAGTTAATCCCATTTAAAATAGTATCCAAAAGGGGTTGGAGAGATAGCACAGTGATAGGGCATTTGCCTGGCACGCAGAAGGATGGTGGCTCAAATCCCGGCATCCTAATGGTCCCCCGAGCTTGCCAGGAACAATTTCTAAGCATAGAACCAGGAGTAGCCCCTGAGTGCTGCTGGGTGTGACCCAAAAACGAAAAATAAAATAGTATCCAAAAATATCAAATACTTAGAAATCAACCTTACAAAAGAAGTAAAGGGTCTGTACTATGAAAACTTCAAAGCACTTCAGAGAGAAATTAAAGAGGACCTAAGGAAATGAAAGAACATCCCATGTAATGGGTAGGTATAATCAACATAATCAAAATTATTATCTTACCTAAACTTCTATATATATTCAATGCAATCCCTATAGAAATCCAGACAAATTTTAAGGACTTAGAACAATTAATTATAATACTCATATGGCCACAAAAGACCCAGATTAGCCAATTACATACTGTAAAACAAGAAGCTGGGTGGCATCTTTTTTACCTAACCTGAAACTTTAGTATAAAGCCATAGTGATCAAAAGAGCATGGTACTGTAACAAAGAAAGAGTCTCAAACCAGTGTGTTAAAATGAATATCCAAACTTTGCAGAAGACAGGTCCCCTGTTTGTGATGTCAGGCTGGGAAAATCTACGAAAATACACCAGCCCAGTGGGGCCATACTGTGAAAAATTGTGAGTGCTGCTATGTGTGTTTGTCTCCTGTCCTGCCGCTGAAACTCTTGGGAGTGGGCCGAAAAGAGGCTCCCGAAGAGCATGGCCACTCAGCTTCTCTACGTGGCCTTGCGCTCTTCTAAGGAAAGAACACCATCACAACAAGAAGAAAAAAATCACACTAAGAACAGTGCTGGATCACTGAAGCCCAGCATTTCTCTCCGGACTGTTCTCTGCTGCGTGCTCAGGCCTAAGATTTGATCCTGTGTGAGGCTTCATTCACGGAGGACCCCCCTCCTTGGAGGCAAGTTGGCCCACCCAGAAAGGGTAGAGCCAGAGGAGTGGGCTCCGTACATCATTTAGCCAATGAATACCACCAAAACACATAGAAAAACTCACAATACAAGTGTGACAATGGGGAAACAACATAGGCCAGCATCAGATAGAGAATGAAGATGACAATTCTGATGACCAGATAATGACCAACCAAATAATCGACCTCTCAGATAAGGACTTTAGACAAGCAATATGGAAGATACTCAAAGATCTCAAATAAACAATGGATCGAGTTGAACAGAACACTAACAAGAACCAAGAAAATATGAAGACAGAAATCACAAAACTCCAAACTGAAATAACATGTCAACTAACAGGCCTGAAAAACTCAGTAAACAAAGTGAATGACAAAAGGGATAAGCTCTGGGACAGGGTAACAGAAGCTGGGAATAAAATTGGTGCTGTGGAAGATGAGATAAATAACAATTTCATACAGCAGGAGAGATTGGAAAAAAACTTAAAACAAATAAACAGACAATAAAAAAATTAGTCAAAGAATGGGAACAGATGAAAATAGAAGTCTATGATAAGATCAACAGAAACAATTTAAGAATCATTGAGTTCCAGAGACCCAGGAAGAAAATTTCCAGAAAGAATCAACAGTCAAGAACATCATTAAAGAGAAACTTCCAGAGCTAAAGAATATATGTGATCAAATCCTACATGCTCGAAGAGTACCAACCAAAAGAGACCCAAGAAAAAATACCCCAAGACACATCCTAGTCACAATGACAAATCCCACAGATAGAGACAGAGTTCTGAAAACAGCAAGATCAAAAAGGGAAATTACATTCAATGGAGCATCCTTGAGATTTACAGCAGACCTGTCAACAGAAACACTCAATGCCAGAAATCAGTGGTGGGATATTGTGACAAGACTGAATGAAATGAATGCTTCACCTAGAATACTGTATCCAACAAAATATACTTTCCGGTTTGATGGAAGAATACATGGTTTCACAGACAAAAAACAGCTCAGAAACTTTATAGACTCAAAAACAATTTTATAGAAAAACTGAAAGACCTAATTTAAGACAAGACTAACCAAAAGACACACCAAATTTTGATATAAAGATGGCATTAAATCCCAGGACAATTCTTTCTCTCAATGTCAATGAACTAAATGCACCAGTTAAGAGAAACAGAGTGGCTAAATGGATCAAAAAATTAAATCCATCCTTCTGCTGCCTACAAGAAACGCACCTGAATAGTTGGAACATAGACTCAAAATAAAAGGCTGGAGAAAAATCATCCAAGCAAACAACACCCATAAAAGACCTGGAGTGGCCATACTAATAGTAGATAATGCAAACGTTATATTCAGGAAGGTTGTAAGGGACAAAGATAGACATTTTATATTAATCAACGGGTATGTAGAGCAGGAAGAATTCACTCTCCTAAACATATATGCACCGAATGAGGGGCCAGCAAAATATTTAATACAATTGTTGACAAATCTTAAAAATAATATCAATAAGAGCACAATAATTGTGGGGGACCTCAACACGGCTTTGTCAAAAAACTGGATATGTCACCCAGACTGAATCACAACAAGAATATAATAGACCTGAGGAGAAAAATGGAAGAAAGAGGCCTAGTAGATATATACAGGACACTCCATCCCCAGATACCTGGATACACATTCTTCTCCAATGTACATGGAACATTCTCCAGAATAGATTACATGCTAGCACACAAAACATACCTCCGTAATATCAAGAGGATAGAAATATTGCAGGCTACATCTGGTGACCACAAAGCTCTGAAATTATTTGTGAATTCCAAACGGACCCAGAAGAAAAACTTTAACAACTGGAGGCTAAACAGCCTCATACTGAATGACCAGTGGGTCCAAGATGAAATCAAGGAGGAAATCAAAAGTTTCCTGGAAACAAATGACAATAAAGACACAAACTATCAGAACTTATGGGACACAGCAAAAGCAGTATTGAGAGGAAAATTTATAGCTTTGCAAGCACACATCAGGAAGGAAGAAGAGGCTTACCTGAGTAGCTTAATGACGCAGCTCATAGAACTAGAAAGTGCTCAACAAAAGGACCCCAAAATAGGGAGACAAAAGGAAATAACAAAGCTGAGAGCAGAAATCAACAAAATGGAAACTCAAAAAACAATCAGAAAGATCAACGTAAGCAGAAGTTGGTTCTTTGAAAAAATAAACAAGATTGATAGACCACTGGCAAAACTAATAATGAAAGAGAGAGAAAAACTTGATAACTCGTATTAGAAATAAAAAAGGAGAGATCACTACTGATATGGCAGAGATTCAAAGGGTAATCAGAAACTACTTTGAGAAACTCTACACCACTAAAAATGAGAACCTGGAAGAAATGGATAAATTCTTGGACTCTTATAATCTCCACGTTTGAAGGAAGAGGATGTAGCATATCTAAACACCCCATCACTATTGATGAAATTAAAACAAAAACAAAAGCTCCGGCCCAGAGGGATTCACTAATGAATTCTTTTAAACTTTCCAAGAGGAACTAATACCAATCCTGGCAAAACTCTTTCATGAAATTGAACAAAAGGAAACAATCCCAAATAGCTTTTATGAAGCCAGCATCACCTTGATACCTAAACTAGACAGAGATGCTATGAAAAAAAATTACAGACCAATATCGCTGATGAATGCAGATGCAAAGGTCCTCAACAAAATCCTGGCAAATAGGATTCAGTGCCACATTAAGAAGTTTATCCACTACGATAAAGTAGGATTCATCCCATGAATGCAAGGATGAATTAACATCCGTAAATCTATCAACATAATACACAACATCAACAACAAGAAAAATAAAAATCACATGATCATATCAATAGATGCAGAGAAAGCATTTGATAAGGTCCAACACCCATTCTTGATCAAACTGTCAGAAAGATGTGAATGGAAGGAACCTTTCTCAATATAGTTTAGGCCATCTACCACAAGCCAGAGGCAAATATTGTTCTCAATGGAGAAAAACTGAAAGCCTTTCCGCTAAATTCTGGCACAAGACAAGGCTGTCCTCTCTCACCACTCTTATTCAACATAGCACTGGAAGTACTTGCTATAGCGATTAGGCAAAAAAAAGATATTAAGGGAATCCAGATGGGAAAGGAAGAAGTCAAGCTCTCACTATTTGCAGATGACATGATACTCTACCTAGAAAACCCTAAAATCTCTTCCAAAAAGCTTCTAGAAACAATAGACTCATATAGCAAGGTGGCAGGCTACAAAATTAACACACAAAAATCAATGGCCTTTCTATACACCAATAGTAATAAGGAAGAAATGGACATTAAGAAAACAACCCCATTCACAATAGTGTCACACAAACTCAAATATCTTGGAATCAACTTGACTAAAATGTGAAGGACCTATACAAAGAAAACTATAAAACTCTTCTCCAAGGAATAAGAGAGGACTCGCAGAAATGGAAGCACATACCTTGCTCATGGATTGGCAGGATTAACATAATCAAAATGGTAATACTCCCCAAAGCATTGTACAGATTTAATGCGATCCATCTAAAGATATCCATGACATTCTTCAAAGAAGTGGATCAGACACTTTTGAAATTCACTTGGAACAATAAACACCCTAGAATAGCTAAAGCAATCATTGGGAAAAATAATATGGGAGGAATTACTTTTCCCAACTTTAAACTGTATTACAAAGCAATAGTTTTCAAAACAGCATGGTATTGGAATAAAGATAGGCCCTCAGATCAGTGGAATAGGCTTGAATACTCAGAGAATGTTCCCCGACATACAATTACCTAATTTTTGATAAAGGAGCAAGAAATCCTAAATGGACCAAAGAAAGCCTCTTCAACAAGTGGTCTTGGCACAACTGGCACAACTCAGAGAATGTTCCCCGACATACAATTACCTAATTTTTGATAAAGGAGCAAGAAATCCTAAATGGACCAAAGAAAGCCTCTTCAACAAGTGGTCTTGGCACAACTTAGACCTCCAGCTAACATCATGTACGAAGGCAAAATCCAAATGGATTAAAGACCTCGACAGCAGACCCAAAACCATAAGATATATAGAAAAACACATAAATAAAACACTCCAGGACAGTGAAACTAAAGGCATCTTTAAAAAGGAAACTGCACTCTTCAAGCAAATGAAAGCAGATATTAACAGATGGGAATATACTAAACTGATAAGCTCTGCACCTCAAAAGTAATAGCACCCAGGATACAAACTCCCCCCACTGAGTGGGAAAAACTATTCACCCAACACCCATTAGACAAGGGGCTAATCTCCAAAATATACAAGGCACTGACAGAAATTTACAAGAAAAATCATCTAATCCCATCAAAAAATGGGGAGAAGAAATACAAATGGCCAAAAGACACATGAAAAAATTCTCACATCACTAATCATCAGTGAGATGCAAATAAAAACAACTATGAGGTAGCACCTCACACCCCAGAGATTGGCACACATCACAAAGAATGAGAACAAGCAGTGTTGGCAGGGATGTAGAGAGAAAGGAATTCTTATCCACTGCTGGTGGGAATGCCGTCTAGTTCAACCTTTATGGAAAGCAATATGGAGATTCCTCCAAAAACTAGATATTGAGCTCCCATATGACCCAGCTAAAGCACTCCTAGGAAATTACCCTAGGAACACAAAAATACAATACAAAAATTCCTTCCTTACACCTATATTGCAGCACTATTTACCATAGCAAGACTCTGGAAACAGCCAAGATACCCTTCAATAGATGAATGGCTAAAGAAACTGTGGTACATATACACAATGGAATATTATGCAGCCGTCAGAAGAGATGAAGTCATAAAATTTTCCTATACATGGATGTACATGGAATCTATTATGCTGAGTGAAATAAGTCAGAGAGAGAGATAGAGACGCAGAATGGTCTCACTCATCTATGGGTTTTAAGAAAAATGAAAGGCATTCTTGCAATAATAACTTTCACACACGAAAGTTCACCTCATGAAGCTCACCACAAACAGGCATGAGTTTATTTAGAGAAATAACTACGTTTTAAACTATTCTAATAAAGAGAATGTACGAGGTAAATAGAAAGCCTGTCTAGAGTACAGGTGGGGGTTGGGTGGGGAGGAAGGAGATTTGGGTCATTGGTGATGGGAATGTTGCACTGGTGATGGGTGGTGTTCTTTACATGACTGAAACCCAAACACAATCATGTATGTATTAAAGTTGTTTAAATAAAAAAATAATGAATATCCAGAGATATACCCCCATACATACGGTCAACTAATATTTGGCAAAAGAGCCGAGAACTTGAAATGGAACGAAGACAGTCTCTTCAACAAATGGTGTTGGAACAGCTATAGAAAATTAAAGATTGAGGCTGGAGATATAGTATGGAGGTAGGGAATTTTTCCTTTCATGCTTAGGACGGTGGTTTGAATTCTGGCCTCTTATATGGTCCCCCAAGTCTACCAGGAGTGATTTCTGAACATAGAGCCAGGAATAACACCCAAGCCCTGACAAACGTGACCCAAAAACCAAAAAGAAAAAAAGAAAAATAAATTAAAGATTGCTTCATGTTGTGTATGTAAATTCTTTGGGGGATTACTATGTTGCTCACCCTAAACTGATTAGGTGATTGTGCCCTACCCTAGGGTGTGACCTGGCATTCTGCCCCCACCCTATTGTAGGACCTGATTCTGCTTCCACCATTGGTTGGTATCTGATCCCACCATAGGGTGGTACCTGACTCTGGGGTATAAGAGCAAGGGTCAGTGGAAGGCGGGGGCTTTTGCTGGCTGGAACTGAAGCTGAGTCTTTGGACTTCAGTTTTGTCCTCCGAATAAAGCGAATATTTCCACGAGCCTGACTGTCTGCGAGCTGTTTACCCGCCGTTTCTCCTGAGAACCGTGGGCTAGACAGAGTGGCAGACGCGTGCTCCGAGCTGGAAGAAAAAGGCCTCATTCTCCATCCCACCATCAGTCAATCTCTTCAGGGGCTGACTTGCTACAGCTTCATACCTCAAAACTCACACAAAAGTCAACTCAAAATAGATTAAAGACCTTGAAATCAGACCCAAAATATAAAGGTTATTGAGAACAAATAGACAGAACACTTCAAGACCTATATATCAAAAAAGTCTTTGATGATAGAATGCCAATGGAAAGAACTTTAGCTTCAAACCTAAATAAATGGGAGTACATCAAACTAAAAAGTTTCTGCATGGCGAAAGAAACCCTGATTAAAATAAAAAGACAGTTAACAGAATGGAAAAATAATTGCACTCAATATGTCAGATAAAGGGTTGATATCTAGGATATGCAAAGCACTCAGAAAAGTAAGCTCAAAAAATCTAATAAAGCCATAGAAAAATGGTGAAAAGAAATGAATAGACACTTGTCTGAGGAAGACTGAAAGATGACCAATAGACACATTAAAACATGCTCACCATCACTCATCATTAGAGAAATCCAAATCAAGACAACAATGAGGTACCACCTTACACCAGTGAGGATGACACACAACAATAATAATGAAACCAATCTCTTTTGGCGGGGATGTGGCAAGAAAGGAACTCTCATCCACTGCTGGTGGGAATGCTGCCTGGTTCAACCCCTATGAAGAACTGTATGGAGGATGCTCAATAAACTCAGAATTGAGCTGCCATATGACCTAGCAATCACACTCCTGGGTATCTATCCCTAAGATGAAAGGACATTAATCCCAAAGTATGTATGCACTCCACTATTTATCATAGCACTCAGCACAATAGCCAAAATTTGGAATCAACCTCAATGTCGAAGAACAGATGAGTGGATCGTGAACATGTGGTACTTATACGCAATAGAATATTACATAGCAGTTAGAATTAATACAGTCATGGACTTTGCAGCAACATAGATGGATCTAGAAACATTATGTTAAATGAAATAAGGCAGAAGAAAGAAAAATACATAATGATAGAACTTATCTGAGGTAATTAGAATATGTACCATATATATATATATATATATATATATATGTATATAATCATGAAGAATCACAATGGTCTAAAGGATAGAAACTCCAAACATTGTAGGTGTCAAGCCTGTAGCTGACACCTATTGAGAAGTCTCAAATAAAGTGGAAGAGGGGCAACACAAAGCCTTGACTATCCATTGTACCATAAAGACCAGCAACAAAATAAACAGTGCTTTGGAATGAATAGGTAAGCAATCACCTTCTAACTACAAAGGTCTATAATAATATCCTAATGTATTTTTCCACAGAATCAGGTGCAGAATAAGATTGGAAGCCAGGGACTCCTGCTGCAGTGATTACTAGCAATATATTTTAATGCCTTAATTTTTTCAGGCATAAAATAACCCTTCAGCTTCTGTGTCTACAGTGGTTCTTGGAAACATAGGGTTTTACACCTTGGTGATCAATCATACTAGATACAGTTCTCATTATGACAATGTCTTGATAAAATACTTCAATTTACCCATTACCTTTTGTATGTCTTCTATTAGGACCTAAGGCATCTGATCATTTAGACCACAGAAACAGTCAACAGCACACCACAGGCTTATGTTACAGGTCCCACTCATCTAATAATTTCTACAAGTTACCATTTCCTTCTTTTTTTTTTTTTTTTTTGGTTTTTGGTTTTTGGGTCACACTCAGCAGCGCTCAGGGGTTACTCATGACTCTACACTCAGAAATCGCCCCTGGCAGGTACAGGGGACCATATGGGATGCCGGGATTTGAACCACCATCCTTCTGCATGGAAGGCAAATGCCTTACCTCCATGCTATCTCGCCAGCCCATTTTCTTTTCTTTTCTTTTTTTTCTCTTCCTATTTCTTCTTTCCTTCTATCCTTCCTTCTTCTTTATTAATTCAATCTATCTTAAATAAAGCCCACACTGGCAGTTTCTCTTTAGTAAAGGAACCTCGATATGTAAGATGTAACAGACGATACTTCATAGGGTAGCCAACTCTGACAGTTCTCTTTACCATATTACTTAATTACTTAGTACTCTAGACATGAAAACTATCCTTATCCTAATATGGTCCAGCCACTAAGCCTGAAACCTTCACTTAGCAAAGCCCACCCCATCATCGATAAAGTGCCTAGAAATTGGAAAACCTTTCAAATCCAACTCACTGGCCCAATTCATTTTTTTTAACTATTTTTTACTGTATTTGCTTCTCTTTCTTTTCTCTTCTCTATTATATTCTGTTTTCCCTTTCTTTTTCTTCTAATCTATATATTAACTAATTATCTTTTCTTAATTCAAGTATTTCATAAGAACCTCCAACAACTTAATAGGTATCTAATATCTGTCTATATGTGGGCATGAGTTTGTAGACAGTTACTCCACTCTGATTGCCAAATCTGAATTGTAAACAATCTATGCCTATAGTATATAGCTTCTCATATATCATCCCTTCAGAAATCTTTCTATCCTCTAATCCCCCATTCCTGATCCATTATCCCTCCTTATTTAATCCACTTTACCCATTAGGTACTGAGACTGACCTCCTGCCCCAATAAACCACCATGCTGTTCCCAAAGTGAAAGGACACCTTCTCAGTCCCAAATCTCAAGCTCTGAAAAGAAACTACAACCAATACTCCTGCTGACTCATACCATGTGGCCTTTCTTTTCAACACCTCTCAAATGTGGACTGTTGCATGTTACTGGACTCAGCTCCAGAAGGAACCCAACTCAAGGACATTACCTGATCCCATATTGCTACAAACTTCTCAAACTCAAGAAGACCATGGTTTGGGATGAAAATGTGCCCTGGAGTTCACCCCCCCACAAGAATATCTCAAAAAACTTAATGGGGATGCCTATATTTTTTCTTTATGTTTAATACCTCTTAATGAGTTTAATCCCAAATGTAAAGGTAGCTTTCTCCATCACTTATTTTTAATTACTTTTATTTTTATTTTCAAATTTATTTATTTCTTTATATATATATATACATACATATATATATATATTCACTTATTTTGGTTCTGCTTAGTATGAAAACCTAGAACAAAAAGTCTTGCCTGGGATAAAAGCTCAGTTCAAAACCAGGGCAAAAAGATTGTGTAGCCTGTTATTCTTATCCCCAAATGCACCAGCAATATAATATAGCACCATTCCCTTTTGCTAGGGATAAAAAACATTACTAGGTATAAGAACCCATACATTTTATAATATAGGGGCACCTCCCACTCTGAGCATGTATCATGTGGACCCAACTTAGACTTCATGTGATTTGATAGCGACCGTCCAACTCAGAACCCCAAATCCCAGATGTAGAACCAACACAATTCCCAGCAACAGCACCAGGAACCAAACTCCTTCCTGGAAAATTTCTAATACTGCTCTGGCATCAACTTGCACCAGTTTTGCTATGACATCCTGACAATGAGGAAATGGCAACAACTTTGAGCTAATAGAGGATTGACCTATTTCATCACCTAAACGAAATCAGAAGACATGTCATCCTTTGCTCTGTGCAAAAATCAAGATTGATAACCACAGAAGACTAACTTTGACAAACATGACTGGGCAGAACCTATCGTGAGACCAATAAGAAAGATCCTAACCTAGGCCTTGGCCTAGGATTTGTATAAAAACCAAGATCTCAGGCTAGAGCAGTGGCACAGAGTGGTATCTGCTTTATGGCGCTAGCTGAGGACGGCCACAGTTCAATCCCCTGGCATCCTATATGGTCCCCCAAGCCAGGAGCAATTTATGAGCACATTGCTAGGAGTAACCCTTGAGCCTCACCAGGTGTGGCCCAAAACAAAACAAAACAGCCAAGATCTCTAATTTCAGAGGTCTGACTTTGACAATTGTGACTAAGCAGAACTTTTGGAACTATAATGAAAGACTCTATCCTCTGCTTTGTCTTAGGATCTGAGCAAAAACAAAGTCCAATAGTTATGGAAGACTGATTACAATAACAGTGATGGAGCAGAACTTCTATAACCATAAAGAAAGACTTTATCCTAGTCTTCATCCTATGACCTACATAAATACCAGTCTCTAGCTACAGAGGCCTCACGTTATCATCCACACTGAGTCAAACGTTTCCTGGCACTATAAAAAGACCTTGGGGTGTGAAAATGAGCTTGTATGGAGCCTGTAGTTGTTCCCATGGCAGTATGCTTCCATGGCAGAGAAACTCTGTATCTCTTAGGCTAAGGGAATTCCCTTTCTAATTTACTCACAACTTACTGTATTTATGCAAAAAAAAAAAAAAGAAGCACAAAACCTCACTACACAGCCCTCCTTCTTTTGTATTTTTTCTTTTTCTTCTTCTTGTTTTTTATTTTTCTTTCTTTTTTTCTTTATTATTTTTTTCCAATTTCTTTTTTAATAATATTTTATTTAAACATATTGATTACAAACATGATTGTGGTTTGGTTTCAGTTATGTAAAGAACACCCTCGATCACCAGTGCAACATTCCCATCACTAATGTCCCAAATATCCCTCCTCCTCACCCCACCCCGGCCTGCACTCAAGACAGGACTTCCACTTCTCTTGTATATTCCCACCTCTAGAATAGTTCTCAATGTAGTTATTTCTCTACCTCAACTCATCACTCTGTAGTGAGCTTCATGTTGGGAGCTAGACCTTCCAGCCCTCCTCTCTTTTGTCTCTGAAAATTACTGCAAGAATGTCTTTCATTTTTTCCATAGATGAGTGAGACCATTCTGTGTCTTTCTCTCTCCCTCTCTCTCTCTCTGACTTATTTTGCTCAGCATAATAGATAACATGTACATCCTGACTTTGTCTCTCCTGATGGCTGCATAATATTCCATTGTATATATGCATTACAGTTTCCCCAGCCATTCATCTCTTCAGGGGCATCTTCGTTGTTTCCAGAGTCTTGCTATGGTAAATAGTGCTGCAATTAATATAGGGGTAAGGAAGGGGCGCTTGCATTGAATTTCTGTGTTCTAAGGGTATATTTTTAGGAGTGGTATAGCTGGATCATTTGGGAGCTCAATTTCCAGTTTTTGGAGGGCTCTCCATATCGCTTTCCATAAAGGTTGGACTAGATGGCATTTCCCACCAGCAGTGGATAAGAGTTCCTTTCTCTCCACATCCTCACCAACACTGCTTGTTCTCATTCTTTGTGATGTGTGCAAATCTCTATGCTGTGAGATGGTACCTCTTAGTTGTTTTGATTTGCATCTCCCTGATGATTAGTGATGTGGAGCAATTTTTTATGTGCCTTTTGGCTATTTGAATTTCTTTTTTGTCAAATTGTCCATTTCTTCTCCCCATTTTTTGATGGGACTAGATGATTTTTCTTGTAAAGTTCTGTCAGTGCCTTGTATATTTTGGATATTAGCCCCTTATCTGATGGGTACTGGGTGAACAGTTTTTCCCAGTCAGTGTGTGGCTCTTGTATCCTGGGCACTATTTCCTTTGAGGTGCAGAGGCTTCTCAGCTTAATGTATTCCCATCTGTTAATTTCTGCTTTCACTTGTTTGGAGAGTGCAGTTTCCTTCTTGAAGATGCCTTTTTCTCAATCAATGTCTTGGAGTGTTTTACCTATGTGTTGTTCTATATACATTATGGTTTCAGGTCTGATATCAAGGTATTTAATTCATTTGGATTTTACTTTCATACATGATGTTAGCTGGGGGTCTAAGTTTGCTTTTTTGCAAATGTCTAACTAGTTGTGCCAACACCACTTGTTAAAGAGGCTTTCTTTGCTTCATTTAGGATTTCTTGCTCCTTTATCAACAATTAGGTGAATGTATCTCTGGGAAACATTCTCTGAGTACTCAAGCCTATTCCACTAATCTGAGGGTCTGTCTTTATTCCAATACCATGCTGTTTTGATACTATGTTTTGTAATGCATTTTAAAATTGGGGAAAGTAATGCCTCCCATATTCTTTTCCCCAAGGATTGCTTTAGCTATTCGAGGGTGTTTATTGTTCCAAATGAATTTCAACAGTGTTTGATCCACTTTTTGAAGAATGTCATGGGTATCTTTAGTGGGATCGCATTAAATCTGTACAATGCGTTGGGGAGTATTGCCATTTTAATTATGTTAATCCTGCCAAGCCATGAGCAGGGTATGTGTTTCCATTTCCTTGTGACCTCTCTTATTTCTTGGAACATAATTTTATGGCTTTCTTTGTATAGTTCCTTCACATTTTTAGTCAAGTTGACTCCAAGATATTTGAGTTTGTGTGGCACTAAGGTTTTAAACTTACTTCGTTCTCATGGTTATTATATGATGGTGATTGTTTATTTAGTAGCTGGATGCTTTTTTGTAGATGCATTTTTGTCTTTTCTGCTTTTTGTTTTTTTTTGTTTTGTTTTTCTTTTTTCCCTTCTTCTTTTAAATTGATATTTATAACCTCTACATGAAAACCTCCCATTTTTTTTCCCAACACAACTCCATAACTTGAATTATCTTATACTGCCTCATGAAATGAGTGGGGAAAGAAATGAAGGGTACCAGGACCAAAAAGTCATATAAACATTGAGTGGAAATAAAACTTTATCAGACTCAAACTCCAAACCCAAGTTGAATGACAACAGAATGATACCCAATTGAAAACAAGCTGAACACAGAGGGGAGTAATTACACTAAAAGTCCTGGGCACAAGTGAGGGAGAATGGGACACATGCTGGGAATTGGGGTGGAGGGAGGACAACACTGGTGGTGGGAATGGCCCTAATTTATTGTCACTATGTACCTTATATATTACTGTAAAAGATTCATAATTCACTGTGGTCACAATAAAAATTATTTTTAAAAAGTTTCTCTTTATAAAATAAAAAATATCTGTAAATGTTGCCTCTCCTTAATGTAAATTAAAATAGATATCTCTTAATATTTATCTTAAGGAAATGCTACTGTTAAAGGATCAACATTTTTATGTTTTGTTTGTTTTGGGGCCACTCCCAGTGATGCTCAGGGGTTACTCTTGGCTATGCATTCAGAAATCTCTCCTGTCTCGAGGACCATATGGGATTCCAGAGATCAAACCCAGGTCTGTCCTGGGTCAGCCATGTGCAAGCAAATGCCCTAGCACTGTGCTATTGCTCTGGCCCCAGGATCAAAATTTTTAGTTATAAGCTCATTGATTGAACAAGCTTACATTTTGCCTACATATGAATACATTATAAACTCTAAGAAATGCTAATTCATGAGAAAATTTTAGAGGAAAGGAAAAGAGGCATAGAAAAAACTATAGATTTATTATACCAAAATAAAAGGCAAGATGTCTAAATTCAACTTGAAGATTAAATTAGAGAATTTTGAATTATTGGAATTCACTTTCAATTATTTTTAATGAATTTGAGAAACAACCTTAGGAGTGATCTCCAAACTAAACATTGTTTTTGAAATAGAGTTGCTATTTAGATTCTGAGTGCCATCTGGGGTCTGATGCCAGGATTTGTCTTTCAGGGCAGCTCTTTATTAAAATTACACCTTAGTACAGAAGAGAATTTGGATCCATGAAAGCTATTTCAATAAAATTTAGCAAGCCCTTGGGGAATCAAAAGGATGGTGTGGGTATTTTTCCAAGAGGGAGTATCACAAAATGAATAAAGGTCATATTTTTTAAATTTTTAATTATTTTTGGTTTATAATATTGTTAATAATGGTTTCTTATGGTCATAATTACAACACCACACTTATACTTTACTGAGGAATCTAAAAAGTAGACTACAATCCTTGGTTATATAGTCCTTGTGACTCTTCTATTCATTTCTCATTTCTGTAGCAATGGTTATTGTTTAATATAAAATTAGGTTAATGACTCCACAGTATACTGCACCTATTTTCATAATCTATTGTTCAATTTGAAGAGTATTTGACATTATATTTTATTTTATTTGTTCAGCCTTTGCACTCAACTCCAAAAGCTGAGCATCCTTCTTAAACCATGATATCAAACTCTATAAAGACATAAAAATGCTACTTAACTCTTTTTTGCAATTTTTCATCTGTTACCAGAATAGTTATTATTTTATTATTGATAAAAATATTTATCATCTCCAATTTGTACCTGAATCCATTGTATCTTAAGTACTTTATATAATTATCATCAACCTAATCATTGACCTTGTCTCAAATGTCATGGCAGTATCAAAGTATTAAAAGTAATATGATTTATAATTTATTTAATATCCAATCATGTAAATAAGACTCATTATGATTGCCTACTTTCTTTTCCTTATTTTACAGATAGATTTTATAAAGAATTATTAAAATTAAAGATTGGATTTGAAAGTAATGAAATACATATAAAAATAAACAGTAAAAGTGACATTTTCCACTGTTAATTTTTCTTTTCAGTAAAGCTTGATAGCTTTGTTTTATTAGTCTTTGCATTTTTATTATTAAACTTATCTTTAAGTACTGTAAACTTGCATAAATTTTTATTTCTTGAGAGGTATTCTTTAAATATATTATGTTCACTAAATATCTGTTTTATAGAAAATAAATCCTTTTAAAATAGAATTATTAACTAGGTCTTTATATACTGTATCTATTTTGAGTGCTCTACATTTTAACTTTAAGAAATATAAATTCACTAACCTTACTCAAAAATATTTGCAGTGAAATCTTGTCTGTCCTTTCTTCACTATGTAAAATTGGACCATTCAGACATTCTCTGAATCTTGTAGTTTCCTCTATGAGGCTGGGACAGGAATAGTGCTTACTTTTCTCTCAACAGCTATTTTCTCAATTGCTATTATAAATAGTGTCTTTCTCATTGGATTTTTAGATACTCTATCTGCCTAATTACCCATTTCTCTATCCTAAGAAACTGTACTCACATATCTGAATTTTCCATGTTTATAGCTTAATAAATTAGCCTCAGTCTCTAAGCAAACTGAAGACTGGAGCAAGCCATGGAGTATCCTATTTTTATTTCTGAACTTACAACCCATCTTATACTTTATTTTGTTTCATTTTGAGGCTTCAAGGAGCTGACCTAGGATAAATGGAAGCTACCAACCACCAACTGTGCTGTCAGCTGCCTTGTAAGGTCAAAGGTGCTGGCTGAACTTGCAAATTCTAAAGACTTGCCAGCAGTGAAGGTATTTGCCTTAGAGGGAAATTGTGCCCCAAACATATTTCATTCCGCAATGCTGCTGAATGCTCCAGTTTCAATCAATATCTATGTTTAGAAAAAAAGGGAAATACAAATAAAGATGTTTCCTTGATGCCGACAAAATGTGTCAAACCACCTGCATCCCTATAACTACTTTGGACACACTCAAGCATTGACAATAAGCGAGCAGGATTCTGCTTCTGCAAATACTGGGAATTTACATGACAGCTGGTTTCCATGAGGAAAGCACATATGCCAATCTTTCAAATTAAACAACTTTCTACTGTTCTGGTATTGATTAAATTTAAGGGGGCTTTATTATATATACTATTTGTACTTTCCATGATTTATTTAAAATTTTTCCACATTAAATTCTTATTGATGAAAGTTTGTTCATCATTAAAAGTATTGACCTTTGATCAAATATAATATAAATGCCAAGTGACTGATTTTTTAAAAGAGGGGTTACACTCTAAACAAATAACTCTATTAATAGAATCATTAGACCAATGTGTTATTTCTAAATCTAACATAGGTTTTTCAATGTCAAAGTAGTAACTAGAATAATGCTCCTCTTGACATGTGCCCCTACTACCCCACATTGTGGTATATAATAGAGTTTAGTAACAATAAATCTTGAACTCGAGGTTTTTCTAAATGTTTGTGTGGTGTACAAATTATTTATTAAAGTGTAGTCAAAGTGTAGGTGAACAATACAGACACCATAAGGGAGTGAAATTTGGAAATGAAATAATAGCATTTAAGTAGCCAAACTGTGTACATCATGCTATGACTTCAGTTGGTCTCCAGTAATTAACAATAGGTCACAAGAGAATCTTGAGAAGTTGTTAATCCAGGAGTACATTTTTATCATTACTATAGTGCCTCTAATAAAATTGCTATTCAAGATTTTACATTTACTCTCTATTTTATTTAATTTTTCCCTTATTTCCTCTAGAAAATTGTCAACAGTTCAAGTAAAGAAAAATTTTAAATTTGAATCAATTTTATTGGGTAGCATAGTTAATTATTATAATGATATTATTTTATACTGCAGTGTTCCACCAAAGTATAAAATTCCTCTACCATTGTCCAAGTCCTCTGATTTAGCCTTCTACTTCCAATTTCTATTAACCTTGTTTAAGTAATATTTATATATTGTAAATACATACATATGGCATGTATTTTGTGTACATATACATAGATGTATATAGATTGTATTTTAGGTAATATGGTTTCAGTAGTGGTAAGTTGCATGGTTTTGTTGTCCACGATCATTCCACCTTCACCCAATTGCTCATGACCCTCCACTGCTGTCCTTATGTCACTTCTAGTCTGCAAAAGAGGCTTGAATCTTTGGGTAGCTTTTTTTCAACACCTGAGTTAATCTATTTTGTTATTTTCTCCCTTTTTTTGGGGGGGGGATTAGGCTACATCCTGTAGGCATTGCTCAGGGGCTACTTTCTGGCTCTGTGATTAGAAATTACTCCTGGTGGGCTTGGGAGATTGTATGGGATGCCAGGGATTGAATGTGGGTTGTTTCGTGCAAGACAAACACTCTACCCACTGTGCTATCTTTCTGGACCCTGTTATTCTCTCTTAAATATGTAATTTGATATGAATTTCAGTTAAAATTAGCTTAGATTAAGATGGTGACAATAGTGTCAAGTATATGTTAGTGATGTACAGGACTATGCACCCCTCCACTACCAAAGTTCCTATAATCTCCCACCATTGTCCCTTTATCACCTCTAGTACACATTCATTCCCCTCTTCCTTGAATTGGTTTCAATGATGACAGTCATTAATTCATAAACTTCCAGTAAAACAAATGACATAATAATTTAGGAGTTTTATGTGTTAAAGTATATAAATATGTTTTAAGTAATCTTTTGTTGAAAAGTTGAGACATTAGATGAACCAATCTCTATTTATAGAAAGAATATATATATATATATATATAATTATTGAAAAATAATATACTTTGTTTTCTGGCTTTATATCAACACTATTCTAAGTATTTTATATGTGTAAATGTCTCATTTATTCTTTTAAAAACCTGAAAATATGCATTATTATATATAATAATATAATATGATTTCATATAGTTAAAGGTTAAATGTATTAACCATGTGGTTAAATTTTTTCTGGCATAGAGTAAGCATATAATAAAATAAAATATTATTCCTAAATGAGTGAGATTAATCTTCTTTCAAGGGAAGCTTGATGAGAATTGATCTTCTCTAGTTTACCTAATGTTCTAAATATCTATAACATATTAATTAAAGTTATTTATTTCTAGACACTTTAAATTCAATTTTACTTTTCTGAAAATATGGTCCTACATTTTTTTCTTAAAAAAAAATAGCTGTTCTACCCTGTGCCTGCCAGGAGCTATTTCTGAGCAGACAGCCAGGAGTAACCCCTGAGCACTACTGGGTCTGGCCCAAAAACAAAAACAAAAACAAACAAACAAAAAAGCTGTTCTTAAGAACATTTAAAATAAAGGTGTTCCTGATAGAAATGAACCAAAACATATTTTTCCTTTTTTTTTTTTCCAGTGGAGTGTGAGTAGGGGCTATTTAGACCACAATTGCCAGTGCTCCTGGCTCTATTCCCAGGGATCACTCTTAATAATATTTAGGGAACCATATGTGGTTCTGGACACTCAAATCAGACCCAAGTTAGCACTTTCAAGGCCAACACCTTAACTCCAGTTCTCTCTCTTCAGCCCCACAAACTTACCTTTGAGAAAACTGCCAAAAGCAGACACTAAGATAGTCTTTGTTCCTTTGTGTGTACCTCTTTCTGTTAAAAATGGCAGATAATAAAGTCTTTAATTCTCTTAGAAATTATTTGGAATGAATGATGTTCGATTAAACATCTTTTAAAAGATACTAACATTAGTCTCTATGTTATTGTGATAACTACTTGTCACTTGGACATACAGTTAACCTGTATGTTAAATATTGAAAATATTACCTGAAATATTTAATCAAAGTATATTAAAAACAAAGTGTAAATGAAAAAGTGTTTACATTTTTTATCTAGTTTAGCAAAGGGATGAATAATATCATGTTGAATTGCATATGCTTTGAACATCTTTTGTTCATCACTCAGATATTGAAGGAATGTTTGATGTGTACATTGCACTTTAAACAAGACACAACATCTTTGTACAAAAATAAACAAATCTTTGGGGCTAAAAATCAGTACAGGGGATAAAGCTTTGCATGTAGTCAGGCACAGTTTGATATTACTAGAAGTGACACAGCTGTACCTCCCTAAAAGAAAAAAAGAACTAAGATTGTAAAGAAATATGTGATGTAGTGTAAAAAAATTAAGGCAAAATGAGCAATTTTAGTTGTATATTTTTAAAGTTCATTAAGCCCATTTTTAGTTTCTTTTATTTGAAATAGACTCAGGTCTATTTCATTCCTTTGGGAACAGTTCAAGAATGTAGTTTCTAACTTCATTTTTCATCAAATTTCCTTTATTTGATGTGGCAGTAGGTAACTAGCTATAATCAATATTCCATAGAATATATTGTTTCTTCAAAGGTCAAAATACAGTCATAAACAAATACACACATTAGCACAAATACTAAAGAAAGAAAATCAAATTGTCAAAACCAAGTTTTGGAAATCCTGAATGTAGCAGCATCTTGAGTAAAACTTGAAGTAGATTCTGCATGTTGTCATGCTATTTTATTTTCAATATTAGTTCTTCCTTCACCTCCCCCTTGTCTGTGAAACACATATGTGATTTTCTAGCTTCTTTCATAAAATAACAGTTGTGTTCTGGTGTTTTTCATTTTGAATACTTAGAACAAGTCTCTCATCTCATTTGCAGCCACGTTGTTAAATCTTAAATAGAAAGAGAGAGTGATCACTAGTGTCTCTAGTTGAAAAGAAGAAAAGTGTTACTACCAATTACTGGGCATAAAAGATCTCCAGAGGGAAAGCAAGACTTCAGAACGGTCAGCCTAGAAAAGCAATCACAAGTAGAGACTGAAAAATGACCATTCTAAAATTAAGCTTTAATTATGAGATCTCAAAAGTGATACTGATGAGAAAGTGATACTAGAACTAATCAGTTTTGTCAAGTTGCATAAATATAAATTATTTGTCTTCTAGGCTGACTGACACAGTCAGATATGGCCAGGATTACTACAGATGTAGTGTTTAACAAAGGACCTTCATTTGCCCAGCTTTTGCTCCAAAGGATGTCTGTTCTCCACAAATATAAAAGCTAACACAATACAGAAGTCTTGCTAATATAAAGGATTTGCGATTAACACTCTACATCAATTCTGATTTTCCATATTTTTTTTAGTGGAACCAGGTTTGCTAATAAATTGCCAGCTGTTAAAGTCACTAAGCCTATTTTCATCACAACTACCACATAACAGGACCCCTGCAAATACCCAAAGCCTCCTTTTCTCTCATTGTACACTTTATATTGTTTCAGATGAAACATAGCCTTCTCCAGGATTTCTGGGATTTTCTTGTTAATGACTTAAAATATAGTTTCAAGATTCTGGTGGTAAGTTGGCAGACCTTCAGGAACTGTGGCATCTGGGCCAGCCCCTCTTTCTTCTAAAAACCTGGTGCTAATTTCTAAAGAGAGAGAAAAGGAAGAAAAGGAAGGAATAGCCAGATATCATGGGACAACCAAAGACTTTATTAGTGCCTGGCCAGAATATAAATGGTCAATTTTTTATCAGACAACAAGATGGAAAGAAAAAAATCAGGAGTACCGTAAATGATAAGAACAAAAATTGTAAAGAGAAAAATCTGCTTGTCTCTCTCAAATAATTTAACTTTATCAGAATTAAGGAAATTGTTAAATTTGGGTCTTGAATGAGGATCGAAAGTATCTATTCTTAAGAATCACTGATTTCTGGTCCTCTTTTTACCTTCACAGAGAAAGTAAAAAAATTATAAGAAATGTGGGGGGGAAAAACCACTATATAAATATCTTGACTATTTGAGATTTCATAAAAATACTATACTAACAGCTCTAACTTCTCAAATCAATGAACTTTGCCTTTGAGAAAATACAATTTTCATCATACCACCGAATGTCACTGTTATAGCTGAAGTCCTGCTTTTGACTAACTGTACTCCCAGGAAAATGTTATTGTTGGCAATTACTGAAGGTGGGGAGACAGCTTGGGGAGGGTCTTTGCCAAGTGGGGATGTGCAAATTGACTTCAGTAACTGAGGGACAGGCAGGTACCTCTGACCCATATTCCCTCTGTTTTCTAGCACCCTGTCCCTTTGTTCTGTAATGAGAGCCAAATGTTCCCTCTCTCCATTCCCTCTGGCCCTGTAATGTGACTCCCGCATCAGCCATTAACCCAGAATGGGCTCCCTGGCCATTCTCACTACTGGATCCTATTGCTACAATTGTTTTCAATTGACAAAGGGTTAGAAACCACAAGCAGCACTTGTCCTGGTTCTCTGTGAACCATCTTGGCCCTATGTCCTGATATCCTACTGTACCATACCTCCTTTTATTTTTCCCATGGAGAACTATAGAGTTAACAGGTAGTTATAAAAATAACTTTATTAATTGATTAATTTGTTTATTTATTTAAATTGGGCCAGAGTCAGATCTTTCAGGCAAGAGAGACTCCAATTCAAAGAAAAAAACAATCCAAAGATTGTGCTTTACTCTATATAGGACTAAAGGACTCTTGGCAAGAAATGCCTAAGCTTAAGTGAATTATGCTACATTTCAAACCCATGGTTTTTTCGGCTGTGTAGTCCTTCCTTTCAGTTAAGATTTGGGGAAAGGAAGCCCTTTGGAAAGGCAGGAGCATTTTTTTTTTTTTGTGCTTCTAAGTACATTTGAAAATGTCTGGCTGGGAACTGCTTTGATTTAGAAAAATGCATCCTTCATCTAAGTCCATCTCCCCAACTGCCTGCATATAGATCAATGAAGCATAATGGAAAAATGAAGCAATGGACAAATGGGAATATGCCGTACAATCAAAGCAAACCTTGAAAAGGTTTCAGCAGAAAATACAGAGCACCATAAATACTGTGCACAGAGGACCCTTGTTATATATTCCTATTGTTGCCCCCCACCAACTTATTTTAACCTACCTGCTTTAACCTGGCTGTAAAACTTCAAGGACCTTTACTTTTATCATCTTTATATATGACCACAAGAAACTCAGTCTCAAATTAAAATAAGCCCTGTTTCTTCCCTTTCTGTTATATTGTTGTCATGGTACATGGATTTTGAAGATTACCTCTCTACGGGGCAAAGAGTTATACTACAATTACAGAAATCAGTTTGATTTCAGTTTTTGTGGTGAAAGAAAGATTCAAATTCAAGAGCTATATAGTAGAGGGCCCTTTGAATTTAGTGCTTATTTATTTGAGCCCTCATCAATTTGTTAACTATGTATATTATCAGATTCATCCTTATCAACATCCTGAGATAAAATCACTACCTTTCCCTGCTTGTGGAAGAGGAAATTAAAGTATAAATTAAAGTATAAATTCTCCTCATTATCTACAGGGCAAAAAAGTATAGAGAAAAACAAGAATTCCTATGTATTAATACATGACAGGGGTTGGGTTGGTATCATAATTCACTTGATTCCAAAACCTCTTATCTACTGTTGAATAGGTTTTGATGATTTGTTAGATTCTGGGAAGAGAAAACAGAGATGAGAGCTGGAAGGACCAGCTCATAATATGAAGCTTACCACAAAGAGTGGTGAATTTAGAGAAGTAACTACATTAACAACTATCATGACAATGGTAGTGAGTAAGAGAAATAGAATGTCTGTCTCATATACAGGCAGGGGTGGGAAAGAAGGAGAATGGAGAGCTTTGGTGGTGGTAATGTTGCACTGGTGAAGGGAGGTGTTCATTTATATAACTGACACAACTACAAACATGTTTGTAATCAAGGTGCTTAAATAAATAAATCATTTAATAAAATAAAGTATTTGACATTAGGATTCCTAAAATGAAAGAGACAGTTGAAAAGCCTTTGATACCATTTTGCTCAAAATGTCCCCCAAAATTAAACAAAATGACAACCAAAAAATTTAAAGCCTGCTCTTCTGTTTTAAGTTTAAGGTATTTTCCTTGTTTGTGTATATTATATATTTTCTATACCCTTCAGATTTAGAGTGAAAAGCATGATCATTTTTACCCTGCAGTTTCCTGACTCATGTAGACCAATCAACCATTTATATCCATCCCCATCCATATTTGCAATTAAAGGACATTATACACCATTTTTATATATTTGCTTTGGGTAAACATTTTATCTACTTTGAGTTTGGGAGCCATGTTCTGGAATTATGCTTTACATGTGCAAATTTACTTAATTCTATTATGATTGTAGCCTTTTTGTAGATGTCAAAATTGACTTGTACTCCTCCAATTTTGTATGGTTATTTTTCCTCAAGTTCACAATCCCAAATAAAAAATATATATATTATATGCCACTTCACCAACTCTCTCCTGCCTTCCATCACTTTCTTCCATTTATTTTTAGTTGTTCAAATTCTCCTCATTATCTACAGGGCAAAAGCCAGGTTGCTGAGGTAACCCCATCACCTTTCCTGGCCTAATCTCTATAAGGCCTGCCTCCTCCCTTCCTACATCATACATACAACCAGAGAAACTGCAGTTCCCATCACTTCCAAGTTTTAGCTTTATAGAAGTATGTTTCCTTACAAAATGTTTAGAATTAAGAGGCCGAAGCAATAGCACAGCAGTAGAGTATTTGCCTATTAAGCGGCATATACAGGATGGATCTTGGTTTGATCCCCAGCCTCCCATATAGTCTCCCCCCCCCCCCTTCACTCCCCTGAGCCAGGAGCAATTTCTGAGCGCATAACAGGAATAACCCCTGAGCATCACCAGTGTGGCCAAAAAAAAATAATAATAAACAAAAAAAAGTTATAGAATAAATGGGGTGGTAGGGCATTTGCCTTGCATGCACTATCCTAGGACAGACCATGGTTCTATCCCCCGGGGTCCCATTTGGTCCACCAAGACAGGAGCGATTTCTGAGCTCAGAACCAGAAATAACTCCTGAGTATAACAGGGTGTGGTCCAAAAACCAAAAGAAAAATTATAGAATTAAGATAACAATTAAGAAAATCAAGAAGCATAACATATGATTGCTGTGAATTTTTTTCCCTTCTAGAAGACATTGCTATTTTCCTACCACTTTCTTACTTTTCTTGATTCTAGAGTCTAAGAAAAATATCAGTGAGGGAATGAATTTTCCAGTTCAAGTTAAAAATAAAAAATTCTGGGACTAGAGTAAATACAGCAGGTAAGAGATTTGACTTGCATGTGGCTGATCAAGGTTAGAACCTCAGCACCCCAGGTTTGATTCTTTAAACAGCACTAGGAGCATAAAACCAGGTGTGACCCAAAAACAAACAAGAACATGAAAAAGTATCTCTTATAACAGAATGAGCCCTTGGATCTGTTATTTCAGCAGGGCTTCTTCGGGCTTTCTCATCTGTCACAGCATAATTCAGGCATCATGCCCAGCACGATGCAGAGAAAATAAATTTGCTGATTTACAAACTATCCACAAGTCAGATAAATGCTGATTCTAAATCCTGCCTGCTCTGCCCTGTCAAGACCCAAACAAGGAGTCTAAATACAGACACTTAACCTGTGAGGGAAGCAAAAATCACCTCACATAGACAAAAATACAAACTAATGCACAGTAAATTATTTTCACCAAGTATGTAACTGAAAGTGGTTCAGGCTGAAAAAAAAATTTCTTATATAAAGTTAACACATATATAAAATGTAGTAAAACAAATCTGAAAAGAGAATGGTCTTCAGTCATTCTTCCATGGTATATTTCAGAATGTAAAGTTCAAATGTATAAATAATAACTTTGATCTTTTTGTTTGTTTGTTTGTTTGTTTGTTTTGTTTTTGGGCCATGCCCAGTGATGCTCAGAGTTTACTCCTGGTTATGTGCTCAGAAATCACTTCTGGCTTAGGGGACCATATGGAACGCTGGAGATCAAAACGTGGTCCATCCTAGGTTAGCGCATGCAAGGCAAACACCCTATTGCTGCGCTACCTTAACTTTGATCTTTTTTATTTTTTCCTTCCAACTTGAAGACATGTTCAGTCCTCTGTCCCCTTCATTTTAAACCCATGAACAGTAATGTGAAGGACAGATAAAATAACTAAGAGGCTCAGTTGGGCACAATTGTATAGTGATGGATAAAAATCACTTTTGGTGGTGACATGATGTAAATGGTGAATTATAATGTTGTACCCCTGAAACTCAGATACTATTAAAAACCAATGTTACTTTAATAAAATATTCTAATTGTAAAAAGAACACATTTCTTTCTGCTATATGTTCTCAAGGTAACATGACTATTTTTAGCAAGTGAAGATTTGAATGATATTTTTTACACAAACATTTGAACTCATACATAAGCAATCACCTATGTTAAGAAAGGTAACTTGTAAAAATTTCAAGTCAATGCGTAGCATTTCTAAATTAGAGATACCACTGTGGGACTAAATCTTATTATATTTCATTACTGAAAAGTCTCATGTGAAGATAATTTTAGAAAAAATAATTACAAATCAATTGACCTTCATGAACTAGCTATAAAAGGAACTCTGCTGAAAACTATATATATATATATATATTTTTTTTTTGGGGGGGGGTTTTGGGTCACACATAGGATGCCGGGATTCGAGCCACCGTCTTTCTGTATGAAAGGCAAACGCCTTACCTCCATGCTATCTCTCCGGCCCCTGAAAACTACTTTTAAGGGGGTATATTTTTTTGATACATGAACTATGACCTCTACTTAATTTGTTTCTAAGTCCTGTTTTCACTCATATATCTCTGTTCACAGCATAGACATTGTGTCAAATAGTCTGAGGAACTAAGTTGCTGTACAACTTCCAGAGCTCCAAAATATCTTCCCTTGAAAAGTTTCTCCAAACTATTCTAGATGGTATAAAAAATAAAGTTAAATTTGAAATATTTTCTCAAACACACTAAGTACATGAATGCTTAAAGAGAATGTTTAAACTCAAAGGGCAAGTGAAGAAAGCAGGAGCTGGAAGGCAAAAGCAGGGAAAATTTAAGAAACTCAAGTTACATAGGGAATTTTTGGTGAAGAGGAAAATATATGTAGACAGAATCTAGTGCCAAGGCATAATATAAAATAAATCTGGGGCCAGAGAAATAGCATGAGGTAGGGCATTTGCCTTGCATGCAGAAGGACGGTGGTTCAAATCCTGGCATATCCATATGATCCCCGAGCCTGCCAGGAGTGATTTCTGTGTGTACAGTCAGGAGTAACCCCTGAGTGCAGCCGAGTGGCCCAAAAACCAAAATAAATAAATAAATACTAAAGAGTTCAAAATTGACCCTCAACTATCAAACCATATATGGAGTTTCCTTTCAAGTCTGCTAATTTTTAACTACATTATGATCAATAGGCATAAACTGCAGTTTATGAGATAGAACAGTTCTAATGATTATTATGATATTCACTGACTCAAATATGAGCTACCAGGTCAAATAAAAGACTCACAAAATAATATTGATAGTCCAATCGGAAATACAAACATCTATAAAAAATAGGTTGATTACAAAATAAATAGTACTACATATGATCATCAAAGCACGCACAAAACAATTTGGATCACAGATCAGGGAGTTGACCTGAAGAATGACCAAAAGAAATCTTCCAGAAGAGAGGATTTGTAAGTTGATCTTGATGAATGGATAAGAGAGCCAACATTTCAAGATCATCACAAAGACATCACATGTCACCCTGAAACCTGCTCAGTTTCAGGTATGGTAACTAAATAGATCATTCTATACCACTGAACAATCAGAACTTAACTGAACTTAGAACTTAAAGCTGCCTTTAACATTTAGTAAGTTTCTGTGAATTAAGAAAAGAAAAATATGAGATATTGTATATAATGATTTGTAATTATAACTAGGAAAACAACACTTATACATGTAAACTAATGAGAAAATAATATGAAGTAACCAAGTAGACACTTTGTACTTTTCAAAGCTTACTGCTCATCATATTAGTGAGCAAGACAATAAAGGGCTTATTTTTTATTTTTTTATTAATTTTATTTAAGCACAGTGGTTACAGGAATGTTCATAGTTGGGTTTGTCATAAAATGTATACCAACCTTCACCAGTGCAACTGATATACCCTTTTTTAGTAGCTTGCTGTTTTCCAATTTATTTATTCGTTTATATACCACAACTTCTTTGCCAATTCATCAGTAAATGGGCACTTAATAGACTTAGTTTTTTTAAAACATAATGAGTGGGAAATAGTAATTATAGCTCATTTAATTAACCTTTTTTTAGATAGGCCAACTGAATCAATTATTAGACAATAAATGATTTATTGTTTATAGAAAAATTGGCAATAAAGTAAAGCTTATCAAAAAATTACTTCCCAAACAAATGCAATGTTCTTTCTTTCTTTCTTTCTTTTTTTTTGGTGGGGGTGGGGGTTACACCCAGCAGCACTCCAGTAACTCCAGGGTTACTCCTGGCTCTATGCTCAGAAATGGTTCCTGGCAGGCTCGGGATTCAAACCACCTCCTTCTGCATGCAAGGCAAATGCCCTACCTTCATGTTATTCTGGCCCCCTTTCTTTTAACCTCTAGTAAAATAAATTATAAAGTTTCTTGCCGTTTTTTTTATCATGGTCTAGTTGAACTAGATAAAAGATTTTGGGATCACATTGTAAATCTTTAGTTGGTGACATTGGTGTTAAAATAGACTCAATATCCTCAAGTAATTATTGAAGGATGGAAAATTAATAATGAATTTCTTTGAATCACAAAAAACAGGTATGGATTATTTTGTTCATTTTCTTAACCCAAAACAAATCTAGAACTTGTAAGTCATCAAATAATCTGGGAAAAATTTACCACAGCAAAGGAGCAGTTGTTATATAGTTACCCATTATAGTACACAGAAGAGTGAGAGAGAAATAGAGATAACAAAGAGGGGCTTAAGTTATAGTACAGCATTTAAAGGGTTTGTCTTGCATGCAACTGACCCACCAGCACTGCATATAGTCACCTGAGCAAGCCAGAAGTGATCCATGAGTGTAGAACCAGGAATTAGCCCTGAGCATTGTGGCTCCAATGCAAAAAAAAAAAGTGTGCTTTAGAGGAAGGAAGGAAGGAAGGAGGGAAGGAAGGAAGGAAGGAAGGAAGGAAGGAAGGAAGGAAGGAAGGAAGGAAGGAAGGAAGGAAGGAAGGAAGGAAGGAAGGAAGGAAGGAAGGGAGGGAGGGAGGGAGGGAGGGAGGGAGGGAGGGAGGGAAGGAAAGGAGGGAATGGAGAGAGGGAGGAAAGGAGGGAGGGAAGGAGGGAGGGAAGGTGAGAGGGAGGAAAGGAGGGAGGGAAGGAGAGAGGGAGGAAAGGAGGAAGAAAGGGAGGGAGGAAATAAGGAAGGAAGGAAGGGAGAGAGGAAGGGAGGGAGGGAGGAAGGAAAGAAGGAGGGAAGGAAGAAAGGAAAAGAAGGTAGGAGGGAAGAAGGAGGGAAGAAAGAAAGGAAGAGAAGGAAGGATGGAAGGAAGGAAGGGAAGGATGGATGAAAAAAAGTAAGGAAAGAAGGTAAGTGGGAAGGAAGGAAGGAAGGAGGGATGGAGGGAGGAAGGAGGGAGGAGGGAATGGGTGGGAGGGAAGGAAGGAAAGAAGGAAGAAAGGAAGGGACTAAGGAAGAAAGCAAGGGAAGAAGGAAGGAGGGATCACGGGAAGGAAGTAATGAGAGAGCAAGGGAAGGAATTAAGAAAGGAGGGAGGAAGGGAAGGAAGGAAACAAGTACTTATATAGCAGATTCATATTAATAGCTGGTTGATTTCCTCTGTAATGTATTAATCCCTGACAATTATAATTTTTGAAATTATTCTTCTAAAATAGATGAGATAATTATTTTAATAAGTTTATTGTGTAAGTTAATCAAAATGTTGACTCCTGAAGACATGAAAGTACAGTGGGTAAGGGCTTGCCTTGAACATTGATCGATGCACTACTGATGCTCAGCACTCTGTATGGTTTTCTGAATGATCCCTAAGCACAGAGACAGAAGTAAGCCTGGAGCTCTTATAGGTGTAGTCCCAAACAAACCACAAAAAGAAAGTTGAATCCTTGGTTAGGGAGGTTGTGCCTTACTAGAGTTTGGTGATATTTGGATGCTTCATCACTAGTTAGGTCTATTGATGACAATGATTCAGCAATTTCCAACCCAGAAGGTTACACTTTTTTTTTATTTCATCGCATTTGGTGATACTCGGGGTCTATGTCTTGCTCTGCATTCACGAATCACTCCCACTGGTGCTTAGGCAACATTATTAGAAATCAGGGATCTAACCGAAATTGGCTGCATGTGAGGAAAGCACCCTACCCACTACACTATCTCTCCAGCCCCACATGTTTTAAAATGAATTAGATAGAGCCAGAGTATAAAGTCCAAAAAGAACTGAAGTGAAGGCATACTCAGAACGCATATTTCGAATTCTTTATATTGTCACCATCCTATTCTGCTGCTCAAATTGATTCAGGCTATGATACTCCATAGTTCCCTTCTTCCTCTCTACTTCACTCCACTCAAGATGGAGTTTGGGACTCACTGTGTTCCCTAAATCTGATGCCATCTAAAAAATAATTTACTCATTTAATTTCCCTAGTCATCAGATCACCTGGTTGTGTTTAACCTCATTAGCCCTGCTTATAAAAAGCTATGGGTAGGTTCTCTCTTTAATATTAGTTTAATATAATATGAATTTAATTTATATTTTCCTGAGTCAGCATTCTGTCCTCAGTGATACCATCTTTCTCATACCTTTCCAATGTGCAAGCCTTCTCTCTCTCCACCTCTATTTCTGGGTATTTTTCTGTTAGGAGACGATTCTAGTTTATACTTAGGTATGGATATTTTCACAAATTCCACTGTACAGGTCACCAAATGGAGAGTTCTGGGAGCTGAGAATAGTATTTGCTTTTCAGAAGGTGAAAAGCTTTTAGCCATAGAAGTGAAGCAGCAATATTAAATTTTCCAGCACTGTTTCATAAATTAAAAAAACAACCTTCTTGTTTTATACTGCTGAAATTACCTTAAACTGTGATGATCTTTCTTCACTGAGTGCCACTGACCTTGTCCTAGCCTCCAGAGATGATTTTCCTATAAAATGACAAAATAAACCTTGCTGACAGACAAATAAAAGAAAAAAGCCTTCAGAGATTTCTGATTTATGCATTTACCTTCATTAAAATATATATCCAGCTCTCCCTGACAACCATGAGACTAGCACTAATATATACCATGCTTATACTATTTCTAAAGAGAGTGTAGATCAGAAGTCAGTTAATTCATCATAAAAATTAAAGATAATGTAATACTCTACATTAACATTATAAGTAATATAAACATAATAATTATATCAGTGTTGATTATGATGATTTAGTAGATGACATATATGTTTGTTCAAATCTATTTATATTTATACTGAGAACCCAGAAACAAGTCCCTTCTTTCCCAAACTTATAAGAAACAAATCTGAGTTCCTGGTGATTTAAAGCCTCCTCGTAGTTCTGAGGTACTTTCAAAGAAACTTATAGTTTAGACCACAAAGAAAATAGAATAATGCACAGCAGATCATATTGATGGAATCTCTGCTGTAGACATTTGCATATTTTGAAAGCATGGAGATTTCCACTCTCACTCTTTTTCCCCCTTTTCAAATTAGCATTTACCAAAATAAAAGAGAAAATGAAATGATGCAAACCACTTATATGACACACAACTAGCCTGACTTAAATTTCTAGTAATCTACGTATATAATTGATAACCTAACATAATATAATGATTTTTTATGTTTAAAATATAAAATGAATGTTTATAAATAGAAAAATGCCCTGGGTTCCAGAGCCATCATTGTTCATCTGCCCTTTGAGACCAGCCAGGTTTGTGTTGGGGAGGGAATAGGGAACTTCGTGCCTTGATCCCTTCCATAAAATGCAAACTGGGCTGTCTTGGGATCTTTTCCCAGCCTCCTTCCGGGTCGCTAGGGACAATCAGACCTGTGTGGGTGGAAGCAGGGAGTCTCCAAACCTAATCGCTCCACGAAGCTCGAATGGGGTCTCCTTCCCAGCTTTCCCTCAACTTCCTTCTGAGTTCCAGTGACATTACTGAAACCCCTTTCTTCCCATCAGTTCCCCTTTTTTCTGAACTGCCTGGATGTGCTAGCGTCCGTGCTGACTCGTTTCAATTTGTATCATATATTTCCAGGTAGATTGGATCAAGCACTTATTTCCTAATACTCCAGCACTCCAAACTCCAAATGCAAAGATCAATGGGAGAAGCTAAAGAAGACACCTACTGTGGGGGATACAGAGAGAAATCCTGGCAAATCTCCAAGCCAACCCAAACACCTGAGCCTTATAGATGAGGACCTAAAATTAGCACTTAGTGGTTTGGCAATGGAAATCAAGGAGACATTAGCCTGAAAAATTAAGAAATCTAAGGTCCGGAGCAGTGGCGCAAGTGATAGGGTATTTGCCTTGCACACGGCTAACCTAGGACACTCTTCGATCCCCCAGCGTTCCATATGTCCCTCAAGCCAGGAACAATTTCTTTTCTTTCTTTCTTTCCTTCTCTTTTTTTGAGTGAAATAGCATTGTTTATTACACTAAGAATCAGTCCAAGAAAAATATAGTAACAATTACGGGTCATTGCTTCTGCTGTAAGCTCTGGCAAAGCATAAACAATTTTCTCTGCCAGTACTTTCACATTATAGGTGTAAATATTATTATAGTGAAAACAAGTAGCATTTTATTACTTATTTAAATATCATGTGGCTCCTGTAGACTCCTGAAAATGTCTCAACTATTACCCATTGAATCTCTGATCAAATTTGAAATCCACTATTACAGATCAACACTAATTCCAAGACAAAAAATAGTATTTTCAGTGAATACTTGCACAATTTTTCATAACCTATGAGAATAATGGGATAGTAGAGCCTTGATTATTTTTTCTGCTTTTCCATACAAGTCACAACATAAAACTGCATTTGAAAATGGAAGGTCAGTGAACAAAAACCTTTTTCCTTGAGGTATCAATCTGATAAATATATCCACTAAAAATTTGAGATAGCACATAAGGCTGGAGCATATGCCTGACAATTGTGATCCTCAGAAATTATTCTCAATATGAGATAGTAGTTCTTTGAATATAATTGAGAACAAACCTATGAGCACTGCGTTAGGCATAGGCCTAAGCACTACCAGCCAGGAGTGATTTCTGAGTGCATAGCCAGAAGTAACCCTGAGCATAACAGGGTGTAGCCCAAAAAACAAACAAAAAAATTTAAGAAATCTGTACATGAACAATCTAACCAACTTGAAAAACTCTTTCAGAAGATGTGAATTCATACAATGTGGGGCCGGGCTCCAGGGGTTCCTAGGCAACCGGCGAGGTCCAATTCCGTGGCCTGAAATATGAAAGAGAGAAGGAAAAAAAGATAGAAGAGAAGAGATAGCTTACCTTCTCCGAAATGGCCCCCAAACGTTGAAGCGCCAATTGTTGTGAGCCAATTCTGTTTGCAAGACGCCAGCGCCTGCAAACAGGTCCTTCGTGGAGTTCGGGAAAAAATTCCACGGGAGAAGGTGGGCACGCGGAATGGCGAACGACGGAAAATAGTTGTAGAAATGAATGAAACCACACAGATAGTATGGGGACTCGCGTCTACAAGAAACTAGACGGAGCCAATTTTATTTTTCGAACTGGGCTGCTTTTAACTTTTGAGGTCTGGAATGCAGGAATGCAAATTCTTGACTTCAAAGATTACTGGGAAAAGAAAGGAGGAATCCTGGCTAGAATTAGCATCTAAAAAAACCGATACTGAAGGTGAAAAGGGGAGTTTCTGTTTTGGGGTAAGGAGGGGGAACCAGGTAATTTTCAGGAAGCGAGAGAAATGTTTTAGTGTTTTAGAGGAAAAGCTGAAAATTGCTTATTTTGAGTAAACAGAGGAAAAGTGAAAATTACTTTGTTTTGAATAGACAGAGGAAAAGTGAAAATTACTTTGTTTTGAGTAGACAGAGGAAAAGTGAAAATTACTTCACTCATGAGCTAAGTTGAAAAAACCTGTTCTTGGCACCAAGGGAGTTTGGAAAAAACCTTATCTTGGTACCAAGGGAGTTAGGACAGTGGGAGACTTAATTTGGGGGGATTTGATACTGTGCTTCTTTGTTAACAAGAATTATTAAGGCCTGATTTTTATAATGGTCAAAAAATAAAGAGAGAGATAGCTACAGTCACGTTTGGAAATTATAGTCAAACAATCCACGCGAAGGGTCAAGTGATTTTGACTGCTCTAAGCGGGCCTTTTTGGCAAATAATTCCTTTTTCAGGAGAACACTACACTTTGGTGTGTGTCCTTCCTGAGTGAGAAATAGCACCGGGTGGTGGCGCTAAAGGTAAGGTGCCTGCCTTGCCTGCGCTAGCCTTGGACGGACCGCGGTTTGATCCCCCAGTGTCCCATATGGTCCCCCAAGCCAGGAGCAACTTCTGAGCACATAGCCAGGAGTAACCCCTGAGCGTTACCGGGTGTGGCCCAAAAACCAAAAAAAAAAAAAAAAAAAAAAAAAAAGGAATTCATACAATGTAACTGTAGGAACTAAAAAGCATGCTAGCAAGCCTTAATAGAAATGCACAGGTGGAGAATCGTATAGATCGACTTGAAGACAAATTACAAGCCAGTGGTGATAAAAAAAAAAAAAGTCAAAAAAGAAAGTAGAAACAAAATCCTTGAAGAAAATATAAGGTAATTAATGAACAAAAAAAAAAAAAAAAAACAAGAGAAAAAAAATCTCTGAATTATAGGAATTCCAGAAGGGGCAGAAAATGGGAAAGGGGAAAAACAAGTGAGGGAGATAATAGCAGAGAACTTCCCCACCCTTGGGAAAGACGTTTCTCTACAAATCCAAGAGGCAAAAAGAGTGTCATACAAAAAGACTGTAACAGAACACCACCAAGACATTTAGCAATCCAAATACGAGAGAGAGTGAGAGAGAGAGAGAGAGAGAGAGAGAGAGAGAGAGAGAGAGAGAGAGAGAGAGAGAGAGAGAGAGAGAGAGGTCAACTCTTTAAAGCAGTAAGGGAGAAAAAAAGAGAGGAAGTAAGGAAAAGGAAAAAAAATTAAAAAGAAAGTTCTTCACAACTGCTGCAGGAAACAAATCCCATCCGGGACAGACAATACTGCGGGGTCACCAACAAGTGCCAGCTCTAATATGATACCCTGACAACGAGGAAAATGGGAACAATTGACCTAAGAGCAGGTTATCCTACCTTACCAGCTAACGACAAGACAAAATCAGACTTGTCACCCTTTGGTAGGTCCAAAAGCCAAGATCGCGAGTTACAGATGACTGGCTGCTAGAACCATGACCAGACTGTATACAGCCTGGGACCAATAAAAAAGCCCTAGTCTAGGGTTTGAACTACGACCTGCACAATAAACATGATCCCCAGCTCCAAAGGTCTGGCAGAGACAATTGCAACGGAATGGGGCTTCTGGAAGCACAAAAAAAGACGCTATCCTAGGTGCCATCCTAGGTTCAGTGCAAAGACCAAGATCACAAACCACAGAAGATGGATTAAAATGACACTGAGTAAACAGAACTTCTAGAACCACAAAGATTGACTTCATCATAAGTCCCACCCCTGGATCTGTGCAGATACTGAGATCTCTAGACACAGAGGCCTGATTGTATCACCCAGGACAGAGCAGAAGTCTTCCAAACACCACAAAAGCACCACCAAGAGAGTAAATGATCCTGAACAGAGTCTATAGTTAATCCCATGACAATATACTCCAAGGACAGAGAAATCCCATATCTCTTAGGCCAAGTGAATTCCTTTTCGAATGACCCCAATATTTACTGTGCCAGGGCAGGAGGGAAAAAACACAAAACACAAAACATTGTTTACTTTTTATATATTATTTATCTTCATTTATGATTTTTATTTACCTATCTATTTTTGGTCAATTTCTCTGTTTGGGTGTGATTATTGAAGTTGTTGTCCCAAGTTATACTTATTTTTTCTCTTCCTTTCTGTTCTTTCTTTATGTGCTATGCCATGTTTCTTATATCAAGACCATGGCGTTTTTTTTGTTTTGTTTTGTTTTGTTTTGTTTTTTTGTGGTGCTTATCGTTATTGTTGGAGTCCTCACTGGATATTTGACACTTCTTTTTGTACTGGTGGAGTGTTTCACCTTCTTTTTCTCCTTCGTCTCTCAAACCGATGATGAGAGCCTCTAGAAGAATTCTGCTTATTTTTGGTGTATTAGACTTTTACCCCAGTTTATTACTTTTCTCTTCTTCAAACAAAACCACATAACTTGAACTAGCTAGCCCTGCCCCCCAGTTAGAGGGGAAAATAAGGGAGGCACCAGGACCAAACAGGCGCAAAACTACTAAGTAGTAGGCTAGATACAGAGGGGACCACATATTCTAGCAACCCTGGGGGTGAGGGAAGAGGATATGGGAAGTAGGACAAAAACAGAGGTGTAGGGAGGACAATTTGGTGATGGGAATCCCCCCTAATTTTATGTAAATATGTACCTAAAATATTATTGTCAACAATATGTAAGCCACTATGATCAAAATAAAAATTATATTAAAAAAAGAAAGTAGAAACAAAATCCTTGAAGAAAATATAAGGTAATTAATGAACAAAAAAAAAAAGAGAAAAAAAATCTCTGAATTATAGGAATTCCAGAAGGGGCAGAAAATGGGAAAGGGGAAAAACAAGTGAGGGAGATAATAGCAGAGAACTTCCCCACCCTTGGGAAAGACGTTTCTCTACAAATCCAAGAGGCAAAAAGAGTGTCATACAAAAAGACCATAACAGAACACCACCAAGACATTTAGCAATCCAAATGCTAGAGAGTGAGAGAGAGAGAGAGAGAGAGAGAGAGAGAGAGAGAGAGAGAGAGAGAGAGAGGTCAACTCTTTAAAGCAGTAAGGGAGAAAAAAAGAGAGGAAGTAAGGAAAAGGAAAAAAATTTAAAAAGGAAGTATTTAAAAAGGAAGTGTACAGGAGTACATGAAGTGTACAAAGTAAGAATCAAACCACATCTTTTATTTTGAAACAGTTCAGGCGATAAAAGAGTGGAATAACAGATTCAAACTCCTTAATGAAAAAAATTTCAACTTAGGGTCCACTACCCAGTAAAACTCTCATTTACATAAGAGTGAGGGTTACAAACATTGTCAGACAAAAAAGAACTCGAAATATTTGCGCTAACCAAACTGACCCTAAATGAGCTACTCAAAGAGCAATTATATAAACCAAATCCCCAATTGTAACAACAGCAAGCCTACACAATATAATTGCAAAACAGCCCATTCTGTCAATAATTTCTTTTAATGTTAATGGATTAAACTCTTCCATCAAGAACAGATACAGCTGTTTATATTGAGCCAATGTGTCAATCAACTGCTCTTTATAGATGTCTATAATAATATTCCAATGCTTTCATCCACAGGAATGGGTGTAGACTGTGTTTGGAAGCCATGCTCTCTCACTACATTACTCGCTATAAGTAGTTTTAATATCTTAATTATACTATGTCTATAATAACTCCTTGATCTTTTTGTCCACAGTGGTACTTGAGAAATATGTCGGTCACCCAGTTCTACATTGTAATGCTTATACTATATTAGACTCAGAAGACATGACTCATTATGGTAATGCTATGACAAAAATTCTAATTATTTATTTTCTCCTTGATTATGCCTGCTAATATAATCTAATGTTTATATCCACAGATAGCAATGGAATATGCAACTGCATGCCATGAACTCCTGTTAAAGAGCTCATTGATTGAATATGTTATTGTAGTCTGTTTTCAATTGTAGGTAGTTTACTATTATACCATAATGATCATGATTTTATATTGCTTTTAGAAAAAGGAAACTGGATGCTCAAGACCCTCTAGACAATATTTCATAGTATGGACTCCTCTTACAGTGTTCATTACCATTTGACTTAGTTTTCTAGACTTGAAAATTATGATTGTTTATAAGAATGCTCTATAAACAATCTAACCCAAAAAGTCTTTCTTCAGTAAAGTTCACCATCACCAGACATGATTGTTGACCTAGAGAATGGAAAACCAGGGCCTGAGAGATAGCACAGTAATAGGATGTTTGCCTTAGACGCAGAAGGATGGTGGTTCGAATCCCGGCATCTCCTGAGTCTGCCAGGAGTGATTTCTAAGAGTAGAGCCAGGAGTAACCCCTGAGCACTGCCGGGTGTGAACCAAAAACCAAAAAGTAAAGAAAAGAAAATGTAACACCTTTATATCTGATTTGCCAGCTTTGTATTTAAGCATTCTGTTCCATTTCCCCTGGGTCAGCTTTTTAACTGTAACCCACAGATTGATTGTCAGTGTCTGTTTATGTGTGTACATGAGTGTATGTATTGGCCACTTCAATGTCTATCTAATGTCCATCTGTAATATGCATAATGTCTGTCTATGTTGTATACTGTCCTTTCCCCTGTTATATATAACCTCTCCTTTCCCCCTTCACTTACCACCTTACAAATTCTTCTCTAGCCCTTCACTTTCTCACTGCCCCCGTCTAGTATTTCCCCGTTTAATTTGTTTTATCCTCAGTTCTTAACTTCTCACGAAGCAGAACATTCCCTCAACTCAAGCCAGCTGCCAATCAGCTCCCAAAGTAAAAAGAAAAATTCTCAGTCCAAGGAGAAGCTACCGCTGCTGCTGTTGCTGCTGCTGATTTGCTCTTGGTGGCCCCTTTCCCCCCATCTCCCTTCACTGTGGACTGTTGCTAGCTGTCAGATTCGGTTTCTGAGAAGCTCTCAGCTCTAAGACATTTTTTTGATATGTGACTGCTGGCAGCCATTTTTAGACTTTACAAGACCAAATCACAGGCTGAATCTGTGCTCCAGATTTTAACCTCATCCCAGACTATTTCAAAAGACTTAAAAAGGACATGAATATCTCCTTTGAATATTTTATATGTGTTTCCTTAATATGTATAACCCTTATTGTCTATTTTCTTATAAAGTAGTAATTTTACCCATTTTTAATCTATTCAGTAAGTTATTCTAGTATATAAGCTTCTTTAGTGGTCTGAGATTATGTTAGAAGCAGGTTATCAGAATTTAACTTATTTTTACTCCCTTACGCACCAGTAGCACCATGTGGCATTTTTCCTGTTTGCATAGGCACATTAAAATGGGGAAATCACATATAGAAAGAAGTTCTTATCAAATCCATATAGGAACTCATAAATATTATATTGCACAGGGCCTTACACCCTGAACACTTGTCATAATGACTTGGATTAGACTTCAGAAGATCGGGCCTTGACTATTCACCTCTGAATTTTAGACCCTATCTATGGAAACAGCATGGTTTTCTACACCAGCACCAGGAATCAGACTTCGACCAGGGAAGGCCCTACTGCTGATCTGGCATCAACTTACTCCATAGTGGGTTCATGTGACACCCTGATGACTGGTATCAACAACCTGCTTTCAGGGCTGGGTTCTATGCATTGCCACCTAACGGTGAGATGAAACCAGAAGATGTTCTGCATCACCCTGATTTTGACATAGGATCTGTACAGAAACCAAGGTCTTTAACTACAGAAAGCGGACAGCAACAGCCTGATTGTTAAGAGCTTTCACTGGGACCATAGAGGAAGGCTTTCGGCT
The DNA here is from genome assembly GCF_024139225.1 of Suncus etruscus. Lineage (NCBI taxonomy): Eukaryota > Metazoa > Chordata > Mammalia > Eulipotyphla > Soricidae > Suncus > Suncus etruscus. Next base: position 567,685 of record NC_064862.1, on the reverse strand, counting down.
TAGAGAACTTAGTATGTCTGGAGCCTGGAGTTGGTCGTCTGCCAGGATACTTCACGGATAAGTTCTCCCTGTTTTTAAGCCAAAGGTCTGTCTTTCCATTCTCTTTTCCGCATATTTTGTTGTGCCTATGCAAACAACAACTGCCACATGCATACCATTTTTATTGCACTTTTTTAAATCTCTTATCTTAAAAAAGTGTTTAGTAAACCTTCTGCTATTGTATTAATGACTTTATTATTGGAGATACAATAATTTTCATAAATATACTTGCTACTGAACTTTTGCTTCTTTCATTTTTACTTCTCTTGCATTTTATTTCTTAATTTTTCTTTCTATTTTCTTCAATAACTTTGCTTTCCCTTCTCTTGAAACACATGTATTTTTGATCTGTTAAGTCAACTCTGTGATGCATTTTCTTTAAATAAAAAAATTAAAAATAGAAAAATGCAAATAAAAGTGAGAAGCTATTTGGATAATGGTTAAACTTTGCATTGAAAGGTTTCTCTATGTATTCTATTTTCAGGGAATACAAATAAGATTCCCAATCCTGCAGAGAGGCCAAGGGATGTCATAGAATTGCAGAAAGAAGGAAAATCATCTCAGTCTAAGGTTTTCTGAGGTTTTGTGGGTTTCAACAGGACCTTTGCTGTTATTTGGACTTGTGTTTTTGTGGTTAATATATGATAGAAGGGTTATTACGTAGTTATTACGTAGATCTTTGAGTGTCTAGGTCAGCTGTAGCAATCAATCAAGAGACACTTATTTGGGGGCAGTATATACCTTCATAAAAAAAATTCTCTGGCAGACTTGAGTGAGTCAGTAATGATAGAGAAACCCCTATGTCAAGTAATAGACTTGATATATTTTGCATGTGCCATTGATTGACAGAAACTCTGGTATTCTGGCAAGTATCACACAAGCATCAAATAACACAGAAGTTTCTTCTTCCCAAACTTAATCTGGCTAACCTAGGCACATTATATCTGCGAATATTTAAAGAAACACTTCAAAATTAAGTTTCTATACTAGTGCTTCTTCTCCATTAATTCTGGGTTTATCTCACTTTGGAGTTCAGATGATTTTGTTCTAAATTTATTTTTCCAAAGATTTATTAAGGGAGAAGCAGCAAAAATAGTATGTATAAAAATAATGATACACAATACTACTAAGAGAAATGGAATGCAAATTATATATATATGGTTTTATCTTTACCTCTATCTAATAGAAATCTAACATAAGCTATATGCATAATCTTTAATTTTCTAGTTACCACAAAAGGAAACAAAAATCTAGTCCCAAAAACGGAAACAAATTTGCTTTAATAATATGGTTTTTTGGGGGTTGTTTGTTTTTGTTTTTGTTTTGTTTTGTTTTTGGTTTTTGGGCCACACCCGGCGATGCTCAGGGGTTACTCCTGGCTGTCTGCTCAGAAATAGCTCCTGGCAGGCATGGCGGACCATATGGGACACCAGGATTCGAACCAACCACCTTTGGTCCTGGTTCGGCTGTTTGCAAGGCAAATGCTGCTGTGCTATCTCTCCAGGCCCTAATAATATGTTTTAACACAATACATTTAAAATATGATTTTATGGTCAGAGATATAGTAACAGGACTTAGTTATTGCATTGCACACAGCACTGATCACTAAAAGTGACCACTGAGCACAGAGCCATGGGTAAGTTCTGAGTAAATCTAGGTGTGAACACAAAACAAAAATTGATTTATAAATTAAAGCAAAAAACTTTTAAATTGGTTATATATTTTATGTTTTTTTCTTCATAATAAGTGTTTGATTACAGTGTTTTGTTTTGTTTTGTTTACACAAGATATTTTCAGTTTAAACTGCCACATTCTCATATCACCCTGCCACAATTGACTAATTCAAGTGGAAGGAGGATATTTTATTTAGCAGCAATGAAGCAAATACAGAAATACAGCAATGGATGCAACAGTGAAACCATAAAAGTGTTGTATTTCTGAGTTAAATAATAAATTAATAATAATCTTGTGTCATTATTTTATATTGCTTAAGCTTTAAATAGTAAAAATAAAGCTTGAGGCCACTCTTTGAAATAACATAAGATAACCAGTTAAACTCTTGTAGAGTACTTTGATCTGAATAAATCTTTAAATTAACAAGTAATTGACAATAATATTCAATTAAGTTTTTCTTCAAGTTAATGTTAACCTAATATGATTGTCATAAACATATTTTCAATTAGATAATATTTTCACTATTCAATACCAAAAACAATTCTAACACTAAGTTCTCATTGTGAAATACAGCCATTCCTATCAATGAAAATGAATATGCCCATAAAGAAAATAAGGAACTTTAAACTAACATTTATATTATGGTGGTAAAGTCAAACTACTCATCAGCAACTATGGTTCCTTGTGTAGCTGGGCTGAAGTAGAACATCTAATGCAATTCTCCCTGGACTTCCAAAGTTCAAAACTAACCAGATCTATAATTGTGCATTCAAACATCCTCATTTTGAAAAGATAGAGTTCATTTGTTTTGCAACAGCTAATTTGGTATTTACATAAATATGTCCTTAACTTCCCTTCTAACACAAGTACAAATTCCTTAAAAACCACAAGAACCAAGTTTAAACTTAACTATAGTGGAAAGGTTTGTCAAACTGTCGTTTTTTTTCTATTACTGAAATTTAATTTAGTTTAAAAGCTCTTACATTTTAAAGAAAAACGTTAAATGGCTATGCAAGCAACTCTATAGTGTCTTGTGTCTTGTTATATATAACAATTGATTGATCTTTTTAATAAAATTAAAACATCTTCCAAAAGAGTTTTGACATAATTTTTTTTGTTCTTGTTTTTGGGCCACACCCTGTGATGTTCAGGACTTCTGGCTATGCGATCAAAAATAGCTCCTGACTTGGGGGACCATATGGGACGCTGGGGATCAATTCAGTATGTCCTAGGTCAGCCCCATGCAAGGCAAACACCCTATCACTGCACTATCGCTTTGGCCAAAGAGTATTGACTTTTTATAAGAACTTTCTTGCTTTAAAGTGCTATCCATCTTGCACTATATGGGTTTAGTGATAAATGTCAAGCAATCATGAAAAAATAGTTGTGTTTGGAAATGGACATCAGTTCAGGAAGTACCTCCTTGAAATCAGGTATATGCTTCCTGAACTGACGTCCATTAAATACCTTTAAGATAAAATTTATTTCAAACCTTTCAGCTTATCTACAAAAGTTATATATGAACGAACAAATCTACTTCAAATTTTTTATCTTCTGTGTATTACTAGTGAAATTATGTTGAAATTTTATTTGGCAGGTAGGGGTTGGTCCATTCTTTTTTATTTATTTGTTTGTTTATCTTTTTTGGGCCATACCCGGTGACACTCAGGAATTACTTCTGGCTATGTGCTCAGAAATCACTCCTGGACCATATGGGACGCTGGGGATTGACCCCAGGTCCGACCTGGGTCAGCCACGTGCAAGGCAAACACCCTATTGCTTCGCTATTGCTCCATCTTAATAGTACTCAAGTTCATTACTGGTGATACTCTGGGGAGCCATAAAATATACAAGGAATCAAACTGGAGTTGGCTGCATACAAGTGAAGTACCTTAATTTCTGTAATATCTCCCTCACCCAAGATAAAATTTTAAAGTGTTAGTGGTTTGCTTAAACAAAACAAGTAAAATTTGAATTTCTTAAGGTGTAGTAGAGAACAACACATATTTTTATTAAATCGGTGCTGTCTATACAAAGTTTGACAACAGCTTATTCTGCCATTTTCACACTTATAGTTCCTAGTAAATTCAATTTTGACACTTTCTCCAAATTGACATATAAAAGTGAAGAACACCAAAGATGTGTTTTTAAGTGTATGAATTATTATGCATTGTCTAATATATCTACCCTATTACCTCACACAGACACAGCAGAAAAGGCATGGGTGTTACAACTGAACACAAATTTAGTCTATTTACTTGAAATGAGAATCAAACCACTATGTAAATGTAACTTCAAAAAATAAATACTAGACTTCTTGCCAAAATACACATTTAACTGAAGCATTGTGATGGCAATAAAGGCAATACATTTTACTTAAGTAAAAGTTACTTGTTCTAGAGTAAAAGATTATATTTAACTGATTTTCTTATATATTTATGACACATTTTTTACTTTCCTCTTGAATAAAATTGAATAACTGATAGTTATTTTTTCTGATATTCAAAAAAAAACACCTTCCAAAAACCAGTCTCCAAAAAATATTTAGCTGAATAATAGAATAAATAATAGGCTATAAATATACACATAAAACATTTATAACTTTCTTCTAAGATGCCACTTTATCCATTATTTCAAATATAACACACTAAGATTATCTAAACACATAGATTTTTGCATTATATCAAACAGTGATCACTTTAAAATGTAAAAGGAATTCATGGAAGTTTCTGCCACTGTCTTCTAATCAAAATACCATATTTAACCTTAACTGGTTTTATTACAAACAATGGCTTACATAAAATCCATTTATGTTTACCTGTAGTAAATGTTCATCTAATTTGGATGACATGTGTATCCATTAATTTCATTTTTAACTTTGATTTAATAATATTTTTATTTTGGGCCACACTGGTGATGCTCAGGGGTCACTCAGAAATTGCACTCAGAAATTGCTCCTGCCTTGGGAGACCATATGGATGCATAGGAATGGAACTGCAGTCCATCCTAGGTCAGACATGTTAAAGGCAAACACCTTACTGCTGCGTCACTGCTCTGGCCCCTCATTTAGTGATTTTTACATAATTTATATATGGTAATGCACTGGATCTAAAAAGTAAAGTTTTAATTGATTTTTTGGCATGCCAAGATTTAGAGATACTTACAATTATCAAATCATCATCATTTTTAATTTTTTATTACTGTTTTATTTCAAATAGTATACTCTGCCTGATAATACAGATAATTTTATGATATATAGTATACATACATTTTGGACCAAATTTATAAGAAAAATGTGATAGAAATACAATTTTAAACAGAGCAAAGATTAAGCAAACCAAAATAATGAAAAGTCAAAATATGCACACTGTGCAAAAACATGGTCACATAGATTTTTGCCTTGTATAAACTCCATCCTGTGTCTGTGGATTTTAACTTATTTCCATGGCTTTAAATAGGAAAACATCTTAAAGATCAACCCATGGGAAACCCAAGCTTGATTAGTTTTCCCTTTTACTACAGCCTGCAGAGTGTAAAACACAGCACATCAGAATTGAATTTGTCATCTCCAGACCTCACAGGAATTTTAGGAACTAAATAGTTAGGAAGCCATTCTGGTACTTCTCTTTGCTTTAATCAAAGTCGAAGTTTCCAATTTAAACATTCAGGAAATCTCCCTTATTTAAAGCAATCAACTTGTTGCTGACAGGGTCTGGCCTTACTGTGTTTAATTTTTTGGCATCAAGCAAAACTTGATTGGTCACAGCCAGTGCATAAAGAGTCCTCTCTTTCCTCAAAGAATAGAGAAGAATTCCAGATCTTTGCTATGCCCAATACAAGTCTAGAGATACTGATGCATTTTCTAATCAGTTCTACACTAGCAAGAATTTCAACTGGAAAATGTAACTACTATTTAAGACCTATGAGAGGTTTCAGAGATAATATTTCAGACCTATAAGAGGATTCAACTGCTAGATGCTCACTTGTAAAATATTCTAAGATAATATTAGTTAAGCTTTATTCCTCAGATTGGCTTTCTTTTGTCACACTGTTAGAAGTCTATAGGCAAGTACCAACCTGAAATTTATTTTCAAGGATAAAATTTATTATAGATCAAGCAGAAAACACAGATTTAGTAAAGCAGCATGGGTTAATGGAAGGGTTGTACTTTATAAAAGAAAAGCAACTCACAGGAAAATCTGTTTAAGAAGTTGAGATGCAGGCATAAAGATAGTCAAAAGATTTGGGAGTAAAGGTAGTAGTTGAGATAGAGGAAGATTATTACTATCACACTTGAGAAAATGGTACTGGAAAATATAGTGTGATTTATAGGGATGTTGCCTTGCTCACAGTAAACTAGGGTTTGAAATCAGGTACCACATATGGCCCTTCAGGCATCATCAAAAGTGATCTCTGTGGACAGAATCCAATAATCAACACTAGAGAGTGTGCACCCAACCCCTCTCTCAAGAGTTGAAGAAACAAAGTAAAAAATAAAATAATCTAATTGAAGAACATCATGAAAAAATCTGAGATATAAAGTATGCTGCAAGTTATTGGAATGGTTGCATTTAATCTTGGGAGCTCTTCATGGCTTGTCTCATTACATTATGCGCTCCATGTTGGAAAAATGATATGCAGGTTTCTTAGTTTACAGTAGTTGCCTCTTATAGTAACAGCAATATAATACTAAAAATACTGCGCAAAACATTGTACTAAATTTACCACTAACCTTTGCAGAACTTTTATAATTCCTCAATAGTCTACCTTAAGAAAAAATTAAGATGTGATATCTTATGTAGAGAATTTTCTACCTAACGAGTGAAAGTTATGTGGAAGGAAATAGGTTATAATAACTTGAACTTTTATTTAGCCATGATTTTTGTAATTATTCTGAACTGATAAGAAGAAAAATATTTAATACAAATTGTGGTAAAAAATTTTTGTTACAAATATTTTAAAAGACATAGCATTTTTAATATAATTTTTATTTTGATCATAGTGGCTTACATATTGTTGACAATAATATTTTAGGTACATATTTACATAAAATCAGGGGGATTTCCATCACCGATTTGTCCTCCCTACACCTCCCATGCGCTCCTCCCTCACCCCTGGGGCTGCTAGAATATGTGATCCCCTGTGTACCTAGCTTAATACTTAGTAGTCTTACACCTGTTTGGTCTTGGCACCTCCCTTGTTTCCTCCTCTAACTGGGAGGCAGTACTAGATAGTTCCAGTTATGTGGTTTTGTTTGAAGAAGAGAAAAGTGATAAACTGGGGTAAAAATCAAATACGCCAAAAATGGGTGGAATCCTTCTAGAGGATCTCATCATTGGTTTGAGAGATGAAGAGGATAAAGAAGGTGAAACATCCCAACAGTACAAAAAGAGGTGTCAAGTAAAATATCCAGTGAGCACTCCAACAGTAAAGATACATATCACAAAAAAGCCATGGTCTTGAGATAAAAAAACATGGCAGAGCACATAAAGAAAGAAAAGAAATACAAATATAAATGGAGACAACAACTTCAATAACCACACCAAAACAAAGAAATCGACAAAAAGTAGATAGTTAAATAAAAATATAAATAAATAAATAATATATAAAAATAAAAAATGTTTTGTGCTTTTTGCCTGTTTTTCCCTCCTGTACAGGCACAGTAAATATGGGGGTTATTTGGAAAGGAATTCACTTGGCCTAAGAGATACAGGGTTTCTCCACCCTTGGAATATATTGTCATGGGATTAACTATAGACTCCGTTCAGGTTCATTTATTCTCCCCTTGGTGCTTTCATGGTGTTTGGAAGACTTCTGCTCTGTCCTGGGTGATAAAATCAGACCTCTGTATCTAGAGATCTCAGTATCTGCACAGGTCCAGGAGTGAAACTTATGGTGAAGTCTTTCTTTGTGGTTCTAGAAGTTCTGTTCCCTCAGTGTCATTTTAATGCGTCTTCTGTGCTTTGTGGTCTTGGTCTTTGCGCTGATCCTAGAATGGAACTTAGGATAGCGTCTTTCAGTGTGTTTCCAGAAGACCATTCCGTTGCAATTGTCTCAGCCCGACCTTTGGAACTGGGGATCATGGTTGTTGTGCAGGCCATTCCTCAAACCCTAGACTAGGGCTTTTTTATTGGTCTCAGGATACATTCAGTCCGGTCATGGTTTTAGCAGCCAGTCGTCTGTAAATCGTGATCTTGGCTTTTGGACAGACCAAAGGATGACAAGTCTTCTGATTTTGTCTTATCGTTAGCTGGTGAGGTAGGACAACCTGCTGTTAGGTCAAGTTGTTCCCATTTTCCTCGTTGTCAGGATATCATATTAGAGCTGGCATTTGTTGGTGGCCCAGCAGTATTAAGGATGTCCCGGATGGAATTTGTTTCCTGTAGCTGTTGTGAAGAACTGTGTCGTGTCTGTCTGGGATCCAGGGTTCAAGGCTGGACGAATGGTGTCTAATCACCTGGGGTCTAAGTTGGGTCCATGTGACATATTTTCAAGGTGGAGATATCCCTGTATTGTAAACAAGTCTGAGTTCTTATCTCTAGTAGATAAGAGCTCGTTTTTTATATGTAAGATTTCCCCCCTTTTTAGTGTGTCTTTGCAGGAGAAATGGTGCTACATTATATTGTTGGTGCTTTTGGGGGTGGAAAGAGAAGAAAACAGAAACAGGTCACACACCCAAAAAAGATAAAAATAGGAATAAAAATATATGTTATCACATATGTATATGTAGGACAAACATTTAAAAAAATGAAATAACAAAGTAATTAAAGTAACAAAGTGATGCAAGAGACTACCTTACTTTTGGGGAAAAGCAGGTAAAGAGGTGGTGTAATACAGGTCTTATACTTATGATGGAAGTACAGGTTTCCCCATTGTCTTTTGAGATTTTCTTGTGGTGTGTGGGTTCCAGGGCTCCTTTCCATCACACACCCTGACCTTCTTGAAATTGGCAAAAGATTTGTTGCAGGGAGGTCTTGGAAGAGTTCTTGCACTGGAGATACTTTTAGAGCTAAGTTCGGTTTCAAGTAATAGTCCACGTTAGGGAGAGTTGGTAGGGAGAGCCACACAGCATGAGTCAGCAGGGGAGTTGGTTGCCTTTTCTTGCCGGGGATAAGGTGTGGGTTTGACTGGGTGTCCCTTCGCTTAGGTTCGGGTACTGGTTCGTTGGGGTAGGAGGTCAGTCTTGATGCCTAATGGATTAAGAGCTGAGGGTGAAGGGTTTTAATAAGGTGGGAGGTCTGGATGGGATTGAGGGGTGAAGGGATAGTCGGGTTTCCAAAGGTGGGAAAGGGGAAAGTAAATGGAAGGGGCAGAAAAGAAGAAAAGAGAAAATACATTAAAAAGAAAAATAGAAGAAGAAAGAAAAAAGAAAAAAAGAAAGTAGTGAGAAGAGAGGAGAAAAGGGGAAGGGACTGCTAGTTTGCTTGAATGTGTTCGATGAGTAGGGCCTGTAGAATCAGTCTATAGGTCACAATTGCTACTTCGGTGGTCTGACTGGTCACGTGCTTCAAATCCTAAAAGAAGGTATAACCTAGAGATAAAGTGTATGTTAAGGAGTTTTCTCGGAACATTCTTGTAGTGCAAGCTGTGTATGGTATCCTCTGTGACTGAGCCCTGAGATGCCATCTTAGATTGTCCACTCTTTGTATCCAAAAATGCCTGTGGACAGAAAAGCTGAGAGGTTATTTTAAATATAGTAAGATTAAGGCATTAAAACATATTGTTATGAGATGTTTTTATTGGAGTCAGTGATTTCCCATGGTATTCTTTACCTGAGATCCTGTATAAGATCCCTAAGGGATTATTATGGGCCTTTGTAGTAGAAGGCTGATTACATACCTGTTCTCTCTATGCTGCTGTTTCTGCTGTTGCTGGTTTCTTTGTGGTATAAAGTGTAGTGAAAAGTTTGTGTTGTTCCTCTTTCATGTATTTTGGGCACTGCTCCCGAGTATATTTGATTGTTCAGTATTAGTTGTATATAAGGTGTATATTCTAGGTGCTTCAAATAGTGCTAACATTCTGTGTTTATCTTTCATCTTCTGACTTACTTCGTTTAATATAATATGTTCTAGGTCCATCCACATTGCTGCGTCTGTGATTGTATGTAGTACTCCATTGTGTATGGATACCACATCTTAATGATCCATTCATCTGTTGTTGGACATTGAGGTTGGTTCCAAGACTTGGCTATTATACTGAGTGCTGCAATAAATAGTGGGGTGCACAAGTACTTTGGAATGAATGTCCTTCCAACTTGGGGATAGATACCTAGGAGAGCAATTGCTGGGTCAAATGGCAGCTCAATTCTGAGTTCTTGGAGCACTCTCCAGACTGTTCTCCATAGGTGTTGGACTAGGGAGCATTCCCACCAGCAGTGGATGAGAGTGCCTTTCATACTGCATCCCCACCAACAGAGATTGTTCCCATTATTTTTTATGTGAGCCATCCTCACTGGTGTAAGGTGGTATCTCATTGTTGTCTTGATTTGGATCTCCCTGATGATGAGTGAAGGTGAGCATGTTTTCATGTGTTTGTTGGCCATTGTTCTGTCTTCCTCAGAGAAGTGTCTATTCATTTCATCTCCTCATTTTTATGGCTTTATTTGGATTTGGGGGCTCAGCTTTCTGAGTGCTTTGTATGTTCTAGATATCAGACCTTTATCTTATGTGTTGGGTGTAAAGATTTTTTCCCATTCTGTTAACTGTATTTGTGTTAAGTAAGGTTTCTTTTGCCATGCAGAAGCTTTTTAGTTTGATGTAGTCCCATTTGTTTATGTTTGAGTCTAAAGTTCTTGCCATTGGTGCTCCATCCTCGAAGACCTTTTTGATATATAGGTCTTTGAGTGTTCTGCCTATTTTATTCTCAATAAACTTTATAGATTCAGATCTGATTTCAAGGTCTTTGATCCATTTTGAGTTGAGTTTTGTATAAGGAGTGAGGTAATGGTCAATTTTCACTTTTGTATTTGTGGTTTTCCAGTTGTACCAACACCATTTGTCGAATAGACTTTCTTTGTTCCATTTCAAGTTCTTGCCTCTTTTGTCAAATGTTAGTTGACTGTATATCTGGGGGTTTATGTCTGGGAATTCTGTTCTGACCCACTGGTCTGAGGTCCTGTCTCTGTTCCAGTACCATGCTGTTTTGATCACTCCCTATGGCTTTATAGTATAGTTTCAGGTTAGGTAAGGAGATGCCACCCAGCTTCTTGTATTTAGTATGTATTTGACTATCCTGGGTCTTTTATGGTTCCAGATGAATTTTGTGATTGAATGTTCTAATTCTTTAAAAATGATGTCTGAATATAGCTAGGGATTGCATTAAATCTATATAGTAGTTTGGGTAGGATAGTCATTTTGACTACTTAAATTCTACTTATCCTTGAGCATGGGATGTTCTTCCATTTCTTTAGATTCTCTTCAATTTCTGTCTGGAGTGTTTTGAAGTTTCCCTGGTATAAGTCCTTCACTTCCCTAGTAAGGTTGATTCCTAGGTACCTGATATTTTTTGATACTATTTTAAATGGAATCATATTTTTAATCTCTCTCTCCTCGACATCGTTGTTTGTATATAGAAACGCTACTGTCTTTTGTGTATTGACTTTGTATCCAGCCACTTTACTGTATTGGTTAATTGTTTCTAGGAGTTTTACTGTGGACTCTTTAGGGTTTTCGATGTATATCATCATATTGTCTGCAAAAAAGAAATAGTTTGAGTTCCTCTTTCCCAATTTGGATTCCTTTGATTCCCTTCTCTTGTCGGATTGCTATTGCTAGGACATCTAAGGTTATATTGAGTAAGAGTGGAGAGAGTGGACAGCCTTGCCTAGTTCCTGACCTTAGTGGAAATACTTCTAGTTTCTCACCATTAAGTATAATGTTGTTTGTGGGCTTTTCAGAGATAGCTGTAACTATCTTGCGGAAGATTCCTTCTAACCCTATTTTGCTGAGTGTCTTCAACATGAAAGGGTGTTGAATTTTGTCAAACGCCTTCTCTGCATTGATTGATATGATCATGTGATTTTTGTCTTTTTTGTTATTGGTATGATGTATAATGTTGATTGATTTGCATATGTTGAACAAACCTTGCATTCCTGGTATAAAACCCACTTGGTCATGATGTATGATCTTTTTGATGAAGTGCTGAATTTGGTTGGCTAAGATTTTGTTGAGTATCTTTGTATCTATGTTCATTAGTGAGATTGGTCTGTATTTTTTTTTTTACTTGGTGGTGTCTTTGCCGTCTTTGGAAATGAGTGTGATGTTAGCCTCATAAAAGGAGTTGGCGAGGATGGTTTGGAAGAGCCTATGGAACAGTAGTAGTAAGTCTTCTCAGAATGTTTGATAGAATTCACCTGTAAATCCATCTGGGCCTGGACTTTTGTTCTTAGGGAGTTTCGTAATTACATCTTCAATTTCCTCTGAGGCGATTGGCCTGTTTAGGCTTTCTAGTCCTTCCTTTTCCAGTCTTGGAAGATGGTATATTTCCAGGAATCTGTCTATTTATACTGGGTTCTCTAGCCTAGCTGAGTATAGTTGTTCATAATATGATCTCATGATATGATGTATTTCTTGGGTTCTGCTGTAATCTCTCCCCTTTCATTTGTGATCCTACTGATTTGGGTGTTTTCCCTCTTTTTTTTGGTGAGTTTTGCCAGTGGTTTGTCTATCTTGTTTATTTTTTCGAAAAACCAACTCCTGGTCTCATTGATTTTTTTCTATTGTTTTCTTAGTTTCTATGTTGTTTATTTCTGCTCTGGTTTTTATTATTTCTTGACTTCTGGTTGTGGTTGGATTTCTCTGCTGCTGTTTTTCCAGTTCCTTGAGGTAATCCTTTAAACTGTTGATTTTTTCATTTTCCTGTTTCTTGACATAGGCCTGTATTGCTATGAGTTTCCCCCTAATTACTGCTTTTGCTGTGTCCCACAAATTTTGACAAGTTATGACATAGCATTTTAAGTACATCTTAAGTTAGTTTCCATAAGAGATTCTGTTATTTTTCAGGAAACTAATTGAATATAGTTATTAATTTGCATGACTACTAAAACAAAATAGCACATACTGGGTGACTTAAACATTAGAAAATCCTAAATATTTTGAAAACCCTAGATCAAGGTAGAAAATGTTACTTTCTTCTTGCACTTGTTCTTGGGCCACATCAGGCAGTTATTAGTCTCTGTTCTCAGAACTTACTCCTGGCTAGCTCTAGGGATCATATAAAATGCCAGGGGTTAAATCCAGGTTGACCATATGCAAGGCAATTGCCACATGTGCTGTCCTATTGCTCTGACCCAAAAATTACTTTCTAGTGAGAATTCTTTCTGTGAATGTTTTGTAGACAGCTCTTTAATCATGTGACTTTTTCTTTATTATTTAAGTGGAGTGAGAAAGAAGAGAGCTCTTTGATACCTCTTCTCATAAAAGCATTAAACTTATCATAGCAATACCATGGCCTCATTGCCTCATCTAATTCTAGTTACCAGTTTAGAGATGTGATCTCTCAAAACAGCCACTTTGAGTGTCAGACTTTCAAAAAAAATAATTTATTTGGAGAGAACCTAATTCAGTTCACAGAAGTCTACTAACAGTATCTCAGATACTTTTATGTTATCTCTATAGAAGAGCCCTCTACTTCATCATGAAATAAAAATCTAAGAGTTTAAAAAAAGTATAAAGATTCATATTAGTATTTGAATGATGTGGTAGCATCTATAGAGACAGTTGTAGTGGTGACATTTGACATATCACTGAAAAATTAATTTTATTAATTTTAAACTTTAATACCTTGGTTAATATGGTGTTTAGTGAAAATATATGAAATTGATATAGAAACATAGTTACTGCTATCCATCCACTATCACTATGTGCCCATGTGCCTCCATCGTACCTATGGCATTTATTTATGTCATCATTTAATCTTTAGTCCTGCTACTGATAAAACAAAACACTATTTCACAACCACCTGTGTTTGAGTTAAATTAGAAATTATATAACAAGTGTATGTAATTCAGAATCTCTAAAATTTACTAAAATAATTGTATAAGTAACTTCAGAATTGTAGATGATGAATGATATTTTTCTCTGGAACATAAAGACATATATAATAATTATCCATACAAAATGAATAAAGGTGTTAGATACTTTGGGTATGGTAAGATTCTTATTATTAAATTTCATTTTTCAACCATGGCATATCACAGCTCAAAACCCAAGGGCAAATAACTCACTTAACTAAGATACATGCCATACATCACAAAAATGTGTATACTTTTACTGAAAGATGATGTAATATTTAAGTCAAGTATATTGTGTTACTAGATTTTCAGTATTTTTTCTTGTAACTGTCACGATTTGGATATGATAAGTGAGGACAACTACTTGATATACTGTATTTTATTTCCTAGTCATGCATCATTTAAGCCAGAGTTCCCCACCCCCAAGCTTGGTACAGTGAGCCCTGGGGGCCCTCTGGTTAGTCTACAATGCTTTACAGAAAAGAAGAATTTGACTGGTCTTGGGGTATTGAGTAGAGACTGATTGCTGCAGAAAGCAACTGAAGTTCTGGTAATTTGTACTCACAAAAGGAGGCCAGAGGGCAGAAGTCTGACAAGCCTAAAATATAAAGATTTATCACTCAGCTTTCATGGATAAGGGGCAAACATGAGACAATTAAACCTAAAGATTACTTCTCTATCCCTGGACTTAGTTTCCCTCCTTTGGCAAATCCCAGGAAAACCACCACTCACCCTTATGCCTATATTTTTGTGCTTGTTCCACATATTGCAACCCTGACTCATTGAGACTTGCCACAAAGCACCTACTCTAAGCACCCTCCTTCTGCACTACCAAAAAGGAATAAGCTTTTATCTCATACTTCTACTTTGCTTCCTATGAGTAGGAGAAATTCAGAGTATTAAAAAGTTTTGAGTACAAAAATGTATAGCTATCTAATATTCAGATATTGCTCTGACATAATCACTATTCATTGGTCCTTTCCTTTGAGTTCTGGTAATAGAAAGTATCTTGATTTTTCCTGTAGAAGCAGAATATGATCGTTTAGGGAAAACCCTTTTAGTTGAGGCAATATTTGATATTAGACATTAGTATTTCATTTCACAGTGAGTATTTTGCTTTTGTAGACATGAGACTATTGAATGACCTTTATTCTGTAGCAGAAAGTGAGAAAGTGCCTCTCAACCCATTTCTATGAACATCTTTTAAAGTATTTTTTAAAAAAATACCATAATTTATTCCTTGGTACTTTACACAAGTTTAAAAAAAAGAAAATAATCAACCAATCAAACATAGAAATCTCCCCATCTGATTATCTTCTAGGAAAACCAACTTAGATTGATACTGTATACATAACATAACACTTTAAACTAATACCTAATCCAATGTATATCTATACATATGTATATATAAATATTAATATCTAGATGCCTTTATTCTATAGACCTACCAAAACTTCAGAAGAGTTTTTTTGTTTCATTGTAAGGCATGCAATATATTTTCCCAAAAGTTCTAGGTCTATGTAAATTTTAATAATTTTTAGAGTCTTGAATTTTTCACTACAGGATCATACTATCTTGATTTTTTAGTAATAACAGCACAATTTAATAATAATATTTCTAGTACCAATCAGATTGTCACCATTCTACTAAATACAACAGGGTTCCTTGTAGTAACAGAGAATAAGATAAACTCTTAGAGACTGCCCAAGATTTATGGTTTCCTGAGCAACCTCATCAGTAGTCTCACAGATGTCAGGTAGCAGAAATAGAATGACCATTCATTCATTTAAATTGATTCGCCATTAACTACAAAATTACAAAGTTATTAATGATAGGTTTCAGACCAACAGTGCTCCAGTACTAGCCCCTATCTACTTCCCTCTACCAAGGTTCTGTTTTCTTTTGGGGCCACACCGGCAGTGCTCAGTTTTACTCCTGGCTCTCTGCTCAGAAATCGCTCCTGGCAGGCATGGGGGGACCATATGGGTTGCTGGGATGATCGTCGTGGAGTCCTGCATGCAAGGAAAACACCCTAGAGCTGTGCTATCTTTCTGGCCCCAGGATGATTACTTTAATCTTTTTTTTAGTTCATTTTGAGTTTATATATTTATTTATTTTTATTTAAACACCTTGATTACATATATGATTGTGTTTGGGTTTCAGTCATGTAAAGAACACCCCCCATCACCAGTGCAACATTCCCATCACCAATGTCCCAAGTCTCCCTCCTCCCCACCTGACCCCCGCCTGTACTCTAAACAGGCTCTCCATTTCCCTCATACATTCTCATTATTAGGACAGTTCAAAATGTAGTTATTTCTCTAACTACACTCATCATTAATTGTGGTGAGCTTCCTGAGGTGAGCTCGAACTTCCAGCTCCTTACTCTTTTCTGTCTGAAAATTATTATTGCGAGAATGTCTTTCCTTTTTCGTAAAACCCATAGATGAGTGAGACCATTCTGCGTTTCTCTCTCTCTCTGACTTATTTCACTCAGCATAATAGATTCCGTGTACATCCATGTATAGGAAAATTTCATGACTTCATCTCTCCTGACAGCTGCATAATATTCCATTGTGTATATGTAACACAGATTCTTTAGCCATTCGTATGTTGAAGGGCATCTTGGTTGTTTCCAAAGTCTTGCTATGGTAAATAGTGCTGCAATGAATATAGGTGTAAGGAAGGGGTTTTTGTATTGTATTTTTATGTTCCTAGGGTATATTCCTAGGAATGGTATAGCTGGATCGTATGGGGGCTCGATTTCCAGTTTTTGGAGGAATCTCCATATTGCTTTCCATAAAGGTTGAACTAGACGGCATTCCCACCAGCAGTGGATAAGAGTTCCTTTCTCTCCACATCCCCGCCAACACTGTTTATTCTCATTCTTTGTGATGTGTGCCATTCTCTGGGGTGTGAGGTGGTATCTCTTCATTGTTTTGATTTGCATCTCCCTGATGATTAGTGATGTGGAGCATTTTTTCATGTGTCTTTTGGCCATTTGTATTTCTTCTTTGTCAAAGTGTCTGTTCATTTCTTCTCCACATTTTTTGATGGGATTAGATGTTTTTTTCTTGTAAAGTTCTGTCAGTGCCCTGTATATTTTGGAGATTAGCCCCTTATCTGATGGGTATTGGGCGAATAGTTTCTCCCACTTAGTGGGTGACTCTTGTATCCTGGGCACTATTTCCTTTGAGGTGCAGAAGCTTCTCAGCTTAATATATTCCCATCTGTTAATCTCTGCTTTAACTTGCTTGGACAGTGCTGTTTCCTCCTTGAAGATGCCGTAGTCCCAATGTCCTGGAGTGTATTGCCTATGTGTTGTTCAATATATCTTATGGTTTTGGGTCTGATATCGAGGTCTTTAATTCATTTGGATTTTACCTTCGTACATGATGTTAGCTGGGGGTCTAAGTTCAATTTTTTGCAAGTGGCTAGCCAATAGTGCCAACGCCACTTGTTGAAGAGGCTTTCCCTGCTCCACTTAGGATTTCCTGCTCCTTTATCAAAAATTAGGTGATTGTATGTCTGGGGAACATTTTCTGAGTATTCAAGCCTATTCCACTGATCTGAGGGCCTGTCCTTATTCCAATACCATGCTGTTTTGATAACTATTGCTTTGTAGTAAAGTTTAAAGTTGGGGAAAGTTATTCCTCCCATATTCTTTTTCCCAATGATTGCTTTAGCTATTCTAGGGTGTTTATTGTTCCAAACGAATTTCAAAAGTGCCTGATCCACTTCTTTGAAGAATGACATGGGTATCTTTAGAGGGATAGCATTAAATGTGTATAATGCCTTCGGGAGTATTGCCATTTTGATGATGTTAATCCTGCCAATCCATGAGCAGAATATGCGTTTCCATTTCCGCGTGTACTCTCTTATTTCTTGGAGCAGAGTTATATAGTTTTCTTTGTATAGGTCCTTCACATTTTTAGTCAAGTTGATTCCAAGATATTTGAGTTTGTGTGGCACTATTATGAATGGGGTTGTTTTCTTTTTTTTTATTTCTTTTTTGGTTTTTGGGCCACACCTGGCGTTGCTCAGAGGTTACTCCTGGCTGTCTGCTCAGAAATAGCTCCTGGCAGGCACGGAGGACCATATGGGACACCGGGATTCAAACCAACCACCTTTGGTCCTGGATCGGCTGCTTGCAAGGCAAACGCCGCTGCGCTATCTCTCTGGGCCCAGGGTTGTTTTCTTAATGTCATTTTCTTCCTTATTACTATTGGTGTATAGAAAGGCCATTGATTTTTGTGTGTTAATTTTGTAGCCTGCCACCTTGCTATATGAGTCAGAAGCTTTTTGGTAGAGTCTTTAGGGTTTTCTAAGTAGAGTATCATGTCATCTGCAAACAGTGAGAGCTTGACTTCTTCCTTTCCTATCTGGATTCCCTTGTTATCTTTTTCTTGCCTAATCGCTATAGCAAGTACTTCCAGTGCTATGTTGAATAGGAGTGGTGAGAGAGGACAGCCTTGTCTTGTGCCAGAATTTAGAGGGAAGGCTTTTAGTTTTTCTACATTGAGGATAATGTTTGCCACTGGCTTATGGTAGATGGCCTTAACTATATTGAGAAAGGTTTCTTCCATTCCCATCTTGCTGAGAGTTTTGATCAAGAATGGGTGTTGGACCTTGTAAATGCTTTCTCTGCATCTATTGATATGATCATGTGGTTTTAATTTTTATTGTTGTTTATGTTGTGTATTACATTGATAGATTTATGGATGTTAAACCATCCTTGCATTCCTGGGATGAAACCTACTTGATCATAGTGGATGATCTTCTTAATGAGGCATTGAATCCTATTTGCCAGGATTTTGTTGAGGATCTTTGCATCTTCATTCATCAGCGATATTGGTCTGTAATTTTCTTTTTTCATAGTATCTCTGTCTAGTTTAGGTATCATTGTGATGTTGGCTTCATAAAAGCTATTTGGAAGTGTTTCCGTTTGTTCAATTTCATGAAAGAGTCTTGCCAGAATTGGTAGTAGTTCCTCTTGGAAAGTTTGAAAGAATTCATTAGTGAATCCATCTGGGCCTGGGCTTTTGTTTTTCGGCAGACATTTGATTACCATCTTAATTTGATCAATGGTGATGGGGGTGTTTAGATATGCTACATCCTCTTCCTTCAACTGTGGAAGATTATAAGAGTCCAAGAATTTATCCATTTCTTCCAGGTTCTCATATTTAGTGGCGTAGAGTTTCTCAAAGTAGTTTCTGATTACCCTTTGAATCTCTGTCATATCAGTAGTGATCTCTCCTTTTTCATTCCTAATATGAGTTATCAAGTTTCTCTCTTTCTCTTTCTTTGTTATGTTGGCCAGTGGTCTATCAATATTTTTTCAAAGACCCAACTTCTGCTTTTGCTGATCTTTCAGATTGTTGTTTGGGTTTCTGCTTCATTGATTTCTGCTCTCAGCTTTGTTATTTCCTTCTGTCTCCCTATTTTTGGGTCCTTTTGTTGAGCACTTTCTTGTTCTATTAGCTATGTCATTAAGTTACTCCAGTAAGCTCTATTTCCTTTCTGATGTGTGCTTGCAAAGCTATAAATTTTCCTCTCAGTACTGCTTTTGCTGTGTCCCATAAGTTCTGATAGTTTGTGTCTTTATTGTCATTTGTTTCCAGGAACCTTTTGATTTCCTCCTTGATTTCATCTCGGACCCACTGGTTATTGAGTATGAGGCTGTTTAACTTCCTGGTGTTACAGTTTTTCTTCTGAGTCCCTTTGGAATTCACAAATAATATCAGAGCCTTGTGGTCAGCGAAGGTAGTCTGCAAAATTTCTATCCTCTTGATATTATGGAGGTATGTTTTATGTGCCAGCATGTAGTCTATCCTGGAGAATGTCCCATGTACATTGGAGAAGAATGTGTACCCAGGTTTTTCAGGATGGAGTGTCCTATATATATCCACTAGGCCTCTTTCTTCCTTTTCTTTCCTCAGGTCTACTATATTCTTGTTGAGTTTCAGTCTGGTTGACCTATCCAGTGTTGATAAAGCCATGTTGAGGTCCCCCACAAGTATTGTGTTGTTATTGATATTATTTTTCAGATTTGTCAACAGTTGTATTAAATTGTTTGCTGGCCCCTCATTCGGTGCATATATGTTTATGAGAGTTATTTCTTCCTGCGCTACATACCCCTTGATTAATAGAAAATGTCCATCTTTGTCTCTTACAACATTCCTGAGTATAAAGTTTGCATTATCTGATATAGTATGACCACTCCAGCTTTTTTATGGGTGTTGTTTGCTTGGATAATTTTTCTCCAGCCTTTTATTTTGGGTCTATGTTTGTTCTGGCTATTCAGGTGCGTTTCTTGTAGGCAGCAGAAGGTTGGATTAAGTTTTTTGATCCATTTAGCCACTCTGTGTCTCTTGACTAGTGCATTTAGTCAATTGACGTTGAGAGAAAGAATTGTCCTGGGATTTATTGCCATCTTTATATCGAAATTTGGTGTATCTTTTAGTTAGTCCTGTCTTAAATAAGGTCTTTCAGTTTTTCTCTTAAGACTGGTTTTGTGTCTGTAAAGTTTCTGAGCTGGTTTTTGTCTGTGAAAGCATGTATTCTTCCGTCAAACTGGAAAGTGAGTTTTGCTGGGTACAGTATTCTAGGTGAAGCATTCATTTCATTCAGTCTTGTCACAATGTCCCACCACTGCTTTCTGGCATTGAGTTTTTCTGGTGACAGATCTGCTGTAAATCTCAAGGATGCTTGCTTGAATGTAATTTCCCCTTTTGATCTTGCTGTTTTCAGAATTCTGTCTCTATCTGTGGGATTTGTCATTGTGACTAGGATGTGTCTTGGGGTGGTTTTTCTTGGGTCTCTTTTGGTTGGTACTCTTCGAGCATGCAGGATTTGATCACATATATTCTTTAGCTCTGGAAGTTTCTCTTTAATGATGTTCTTGACCATTGATTCTTCCTGGAAATTTTCTTCCTGGGTCTCTGGGACTCCAATGATTCTTAAGTTGTTTCTGTTGATCCTATCATAGACTTCTATCTTCATCTGTTCCCATTCTTTGACTAATTTTTCCATTGTTTGTTCATTTGCTTTAAGTTTTTTTTCCCAATCTCTCCTGCTGTATGGAATTGTTATGTATCTCATCTTCCACAGCACCAAGTCTATTCTCAGCTTCTATTACCTTGTCCCAGAGCTTATCCATTTTGTCATTCACTTCGTTTACTGACTTTTTCAGACCTGTTATTTGACATGTTATTTCAGTTTGGAATTTTGTGATTTCTGTCTTCATATTTTCTTGGTTCTTATTAGTGTTCTGTCCAACTCTATCCATGGTTTCTTGGAGTTCTTTGAGCATCTTCCATATTTCTAGTCTAAAGTCCTTATCTGAGAGGTTGATTAGTTGGTTGGTCATTATCTGGTTCTCAGAATTGTCATCTTCATTCTCTATGTCTGATGCTGGCCTGCGTTGTTTCCTCATTGTCACACTTGTATTGTGGGTTGTTCTACATGTTGTGGTGGAATTCATTGGCTATATGATGCAGGCACCACTCTCCTCTGGCTCCACACTTTCTGGATGGGCCGACTTGCCTCTAAGGGAGGGGAGTTCTCCATGGATGAAGCCTCACACTGGATCAAATTTTAGGCCCTATCATGCAACAGAAAAAACAGTCCATAGAGAAATGCTTGCTTCTGTGATCCAGCACAGTTCTTAGTGTGATTTTTTCTTCTTGTTGCAATGGTGTTTTTTTCTTAGAAAGAGCGCACAGCCACGTAGCAAAGTGAAGCTAAGTGCTCTGCTGGAGCCTCTTTTTGGCCCACTCCCAAGAGGTTCATGCAAGAGGACAATAGACAGATACACAGAGGCAGCACTCACAGTTTTTCACAATCGGGCCTCACTGGGCAGGCGTAGTTTCGTGGATATTTCCAGCCTGATGTCACAAATAGGGGACCCGGCTTCTGCAAAGCTTAGCCAGTTTTTATGTTCTGGAGTCCTGCCCTGAAAATTGCCTCTGGGAGAGTGAGTTTTCTGGAGCCTCTTATTGGCTCACTCCCAAGAGGCTCACGCAAGAGGACAGTAGACAGATACACAGAGGCAGCACTCACAGTTTTTTACAGTCGGGCCCCACTGGGCAGGTGTAGTTTCGTGGATTTTCCCAACCTGATGTCACAAACAGGGGACCCGGCTTCTGCAAAGCTTAGCTGGTTTTTATGTTCTGGAGTCCCGCCCTCTAATTTAATCTTTTATTTTTGCTAATATTTACCCCTTAAAAAAATAAAAGATATGGGACCAGAGAGATAGCACAGAGGTGTTTTCCTTGCAAACAGTGATCCAGGACCTAAAGTTTGAATCCAGGTGTCCCATATGGTCCCCTGCCTGGAGCTATTTCTGAGTAGATAGCCAGGAGTAACCCCTGAGCACCACCGGGTGTGGCCCAAAAACCAAAATAAATAAATAAATAAAAATAAAAATAAATAATATAATATAATAAATAAATAAAAGTAAATAAATAAAATAAAATAAAATAAAAATAAAATAGAATAAAAGATATTACTCTAGAGTAAAAAAAAAGATCCATTACTCTATCTCTTGTTTGATCCACTTTCTTGTTGCATATCTCCCTCCCATTTCCTCCCCAGTTGTTTCATTGGTTCAGGTAATATCTCTCCAGATAACAATGTTTCATTCTTGTCAATTTAGTGTCACAGGTAGCAAGCACATTTAGGTTAGGAATCATAGCAAAAGAGAAGAAGAAAGCTAAAGAAAAAGTAGCCTGTAGTAGCCTTCCAGTTTTAAACTGCTGCTAAACTCTATCTTCAAGAGAGACAAAAAAAGATCAGTAAAAAAAAAAGTGACAGTGTGAACCCAACCATGAGTCACTCGCTCCTGAATGAGGCCATGGGTTCCTTGACTTCCAATTCTGTGTGATACTGAAGGGAAAAAGAATGAAAACAATGGCATGACCAGAGTCTATATGCTAAATATTTATATTTTATATGCTATTAGATCCAAAAATTAGATTGAAAATTACATTGAAATATAAAAAAGTGACTGTAGTAGTTGGCCATCAGGTACTGACATAGCTAATTTTACTTCTAAATGGTTTTTTTTGTCTATTCACATAAGGTTTTGAGGAAACATAGCTCTATTTTCTCATTTAAAACTATGTCTAATGCTCTCACTCATTAACATTTTTATGATGTTTGTAAGTTTAGTTATTTCTCTAACTGAACTCACCACTCTCTGTGGTAAGTTTCATATCATGAGCTGGTTCTTATAGCCCCAATCTCTATCTTTGTGTATTATTACAATAATGTCTTTCATTTTTCTAAATCCATAAATGAGTGAGACTATTCTGTCTATATCTCTCTCTGACTTATGTCACTCAGCTTAATAGTTTTCATGTGCATCTATGTATAGGAAAATTTAATGACTTCATCTCTACTGATAGCTGCATAATATTCCATTTTGTATATGTATCAGATTTCTTTAGCTATTCATCTGTTGAAGGGCATTTTGGTTGTTTCCAGATTCTGGCTATTGTAAATAGCACTGCAATGAATATAGATGTATGGAAGGCATTTCTGTATTTTATTTTTGTGTTCCTATGATATATCCCAAGAAGTGGTATAGCTGAATCATATGGGAGCTCAATTTCCAGTTTTTTGAGGAATAGCCATATCATTTTCCATAAAAGATAGACTAGATGACATTTCTACCCAGAGAAAAATGAGAGTTCCTTTCTCTCTACATTCCCACCAGCACTGATTGTTCTTACTCTGTGATGTGTGCCATTCCCTGTGGTCTCATTGTTCATTTAATTTGCATCTCCATAATGACTAGTTATGTGGAGCATTTTTCCTGTGTCTTCTGGCCATTTGTATTTCTTCTTGGAAGAAGCATCTGTTCATTTCTTCTCCCCATATTTTGTGCGGTTAGATGTTATTTTTTCTTAAGTTAGGTCAGTAGCTTGTATATCTTAGATATTAGTACCTTATCTGATGTGAATTGGGTGAATACTTTTTTTCATTTTGTGGCTGGCCTTTGTATTCTAGTCACTATTTCCTTTTAGGTGCAGAAGTTTCTCGCTTAATATTGTCCCATCTGTTTATCTCCAATTCCACTTGTTTGAAGAGTGATGTTTCATTCTTGAAGAAGCCTTTAGTCTCAAAGTCATGGAGTGTTTTACCAACATGTTCTATATACCTTATGGTTAGGGTCTGATATCAAGTTCTTTAATTCATTTGGGTTTGACCTTTGTGCATGGAAGTCTGAATTCACTTTTGTGGATGAAGCTGGCTAGTTGTCCTAACATCACTTTTAAAAAGACTTTCCTTTCTCCATTTTGCATTTCTTACCACTTTATCAAAGATTAATTGATTGTATGTCTGGGGAACATTCTCTAAATACTCAAGTCTATTTCATTGATCTGAAGGTCTGTCTTTATTTCAATACTATGCTGTTTTAATGATTACTGCTTTGTAATACAATTTAAAGTTAGGGAAAGTGATGCCACCTATCCTCTTTTTCCTAGGGGTTGATCTAGTTATTTGTGGTTGTTTATTGCTCCAAATAAATTTCAGGAGTGTTGGATCCACTTCTTTGAAAATGTTATGGGTATTCTGAGAGGAATTGCATTAAATCTTTACAATGCATTGGGAAGTATTGCCATTTTAATTATGTTGATTCTGCCAATCCATGAGCAGGGTATGTGTCGCCAATTCCTTGCTTCTTAAAGCAAGGTTGTGTAATTTTTTTTTTGTATAGGTTCTTCACTTTCTTATTTGAGTTGATTCCAAGGTATTTGAGTTGTGTAGCACTAATATGAATAGGATTTTTTTTTTTTTTTGGTTTTTGGGCCACACCTGGTTGTGCTCAGGGGTTACTCCTGGCTATCCACTCTGAAATCACTCCTGCCTTAGGGGACCATATGGGACATCTGGGGGGTCGAACTGCAGTCTGGGGGATCGAACTGCAGTCTGTCCTATGTTAGTGTGTGCAAGGCAGACACCCTACCACTTGCACCACCACTCTGGCCCCAGGATTGTTTTTTTTAATATCCTTTTCTTCTCTATCATTATTGGTGTATAAGAAGGTCATTGATTTTTGCACTTTAATTTTGTAGCCTGCCACTTTGCTATATCAATCTATTGTGTCTAGAAGCTTTATGGTCTTTAGGGTTTTCTAAATATAGT
This sequence comes from Suncus etruscus, assembly GCF_024139225.1. Classification (NCBI taxonomy): domain Eukaryota; kingdom Metazoa; phylum Chordata; class Mammalia; order Eulipotyphla; family Soricidae; genus Suncus; species Suncus etruscus. The sequence continues at coordinate 542,811 of NC_064862.1, read as the reverse complement.
ATCAAAGCATGTCATCAGCAAACAGTGAGACTTGACTTCTTTCTTTCCTATCTGGATGCCTTGATATCTTTTTCTTTCCTAACTGCTATGGCAAGTACTTCCAATATTTTGTTGAATAAGAGTGGTGAGAGAGGGCAACCTTGTCTTGGACCAGATTTTAGAGGAAAGTCTTTTATTTATCTTCATTGAGAATAATATTTTCCATTGGCTTGTGGTAGATAGCCTTGACTATATTGAGAAAAAATTTTACCATTCACATCTTGTTGAGAGCTTTTATAATGTGTGGGTATTGGGCTTTTTTGAATGCTTTCTCTGCATCAATTGATATGTTGTCTAATAAAGTGGGTAGTTATTTTTTATAACTGAAATGTAACTACAAATATGTTTGTAATCATAGTGCTTAAATAAAGATATTATTAAATAAATAAATATTATATAAATTTACAAAAAATATAAAATCAATATTATATCTAGCCCTGACAACTCATCTCTGCACTCTTATCTCCATTTTCCCACCATCCAGTTTAATTATTTTATTTATTTCAATCTTGAGAAAAATCATTGAGTTTTTAAAATACATTAAGACAAATACTTGCATTTCTTCTTTTCTCACATGGAATAGCACTCACATTTTATAAATATGTGCATCAAAGAGAAATGTAGATATGTATAACTACTTAAAATTGCCATTAGAATTCTGAAACTTAGGAAATGTTGATTATTCTTTCATCCACACTAGTAGATCCAAAATATTTTTCTTCATGTCTATATAAATTTAATATTTTTATTGTAATTCATAAATATATATGATACATATAATCTGTATAGTTGTACAAGAATGAAAAAATAAGGAAGATATGTATATTTTATTATTAATTAATTTAGCTGGATGATATGAAGGAAAAGTCAGAAGAAAAACAATGATTTTTTTGATAATACAGAGAGTATTTTAGCAATTTGAAAATAACATTCAAATTATAAATGTGAATATTGGTTTTATGTTTTGTTTTGTTTTGTAACTCAACACCTGGAATAACTCTGAGAATTACATGGTTGCTGGGGTTAGAATCAGAATCAAGGAAAACATTATACCAACAGTATTATACCAATTAAAGTCCCAGAATTGTATTGTAAGTGATGTATTTTATATTCCGTAATAATATTGTAAAAATTCATAAGTTAATAAGTTGCACAATTCATAGTGGTTTGAAATAAGTAGAGAAAGTTAAAACCTTGTATTTTGCCCTTTTTTTTTAACAGGGGAGGGATGGCATTTTCTGGCTGAGCTCAGACTTCATCCTCTGGAATTACTCCTGAAATTTTGGGGAAGACTATATATAATGAAAAGTATTGAACCCAAGTCAGCTAAGTGCACTCCCATACTATACTCCCATAGTTAATCTTCCACTAACTTCTCCCTTAAAATTTAAGATCACATTAAAGCTAATTGCAATAAAAATCAATGTTTTAGACATGGTGTCATTTATCATCTTTGAAAATAAGTCAATTATATTTAAATTTTCACTGATATTTTGAATGAAAAATCAAAAGAAGGTAAGTAATAAATTTTAAGAGAGAAGGCTGAAAAAAGTCAGACAAATAAACAGTGTTAACTTACCTCAATACCTCCCAAAGACCACTGTTAAAAGAAAATCAGAAGTATATTAGGAAAAATGTTAAACTTCCTTTCTTGTATATTTCTGAATTAATTAGGTTTTCATGGAAATTTGCCCTTATGAAAAATATGTTTATTTTCCAAGCTTTTTAGAATGTTTCTTTGTGCTTCTATACCAGCTCAAAAATGCCTAGATTTGTAACCTCCACATACCAATCAAAATCATATTTAAAAATACAATGTTTTGGAGCAGAGTATAACAGATAGGGCACTTGAATTACACACTACCAGGTTTGACTCCAGGCACCACGTATGTATTATCTCCCAAACCCCACTATGAGTGATCCCTGAGTGTAAGCCCACAACAATGCTGGGTGTGGTCCCAAAACCAAAACAAGTAAATAAAATCCAAATTCTTAGTTAAAAGAGAACACTATGAATGTGACCAAGCAACTTATTGTAAGACTATAGCATAGTCAAGCTTTTACAAAATAGTTTATAAGATTAGAATATATATATATCTGTATTTTAGCAGTAATTATAAACCCCCCAAAGAAAATTATATACTAGTGTTAAAGCCTTCTCCTATTCACGTCCCATATTTTTCTCTTATTCCTTTCTTTCATACTGAAATTTTATACTGAACTGTCAGGATAATGAAGCTACAAGTTATACAAACACTAAAAAAAGAAAGGAAAGCATCAATCATTGGATTGATATCAATTTTAAGCACATAATTAATATATATTATTATATATAGATACTCAAAAACCTATCAGTCTATGTAGAACTTTTCGTTATCAGTAGTAAACCATGGGCAACAAAGTAGTACTAATCTGGAAAAGATAGGTAACCTACTTAAGGGCACACCAAAATTAGAAGGAAAATTAGTTCCTTCATCTCTATATTGTACTTCCATCTCCATTAAAAACCCTTTTAAAAAGAAAATATCTTTGGTTTGTCATTGTAACTTCAGCCTCATAAAAAAATGTCAGTCAGTCATTCCATTGTGCTTTCACAAAAAGTGCTGAAATTGTTCTCTTCGGGTCTGGTTTTGCCAATTCTATGGAATTCTTCAGTCTGATTTTTTCTTTTAATGCTTTTAAATTCCCATCATCTTCCTAATTAAGAATCATATTGAAATAAATTTTAAATCTGAATGTGCTCTTCTTAATATACTACATAAATGACAATTAAGGTTTAATTTGGCTTCTTTGTGAGGCTCTAAAGAGCAAGGTTGCAATTACTGACCAAATATTATTTAGTAGCATTTTATTCTGAGTTAAGGAGATTGAAACATTGCAGAACAATTTATAGCTGACCAATTAAGGAACAATTATAGAAATAAATCCTTCCACTTACAGGAAAAATTTTAAATTTTAGTGCTGATGAGTCTTAGGATTTTTCAAGTAGTGACTAGAAATTCTACTAGATCAGGTTCTTAGGTAATTGGAATCAGTAGCTCCAGAAAATAACAATGTTATAAAAGTAATATTTTATGGGGCCAGAGCGATAGCGCAGCGGTATGGCGTTTGCCTTGCACTCAGCTGACCCAGGACAGACTTCTGTTGGATCCCTGGCGTCCCATATGGTCCCCCAATCCAGGGACGATTTCTGAGCACACAGTCAGGAGTAACCCTTGAGCATCACCGGGTGTGGCCCAAAATAAACAAACAAACAAACAAAAATAATATTTTATAAGCAGGTTAAGTTTGCAGAATCAGTTTGGAGACAAAAAGCCCTTCATCTGAGAATGAACTTATTTGCTCCCAGTGAACTCTATAACCCCCTAAGAAAAAGCAAAAGTGTAAGACTAGTTTTTACCTAGACACTTTCATCACAGCTAAAGTCCAATGATAACTCACTGAAATTTTCAAGTGCTTGGATTTCCCTCATATCTGGACCTGCTAGAAAAGAAGTTTTGAGCTGAGGTGAGTGTCTACCACCCTCAAGATTTTACCACCTTGGCACAACCTGACACATTGAGTTTGGAACATTTCCAACTGAAAAAAAGAAAGTAAAATCACATGTTAATTTTAGTCTTATGAATCTACTAGCAAATTTGAGACCTGGAATAGCCAGCTGTATGCTAAAAAAAAACACTGGTCAAAACCACTATGAGACTTTGAAAAAAAGAGGTTACACAAAGTTCTGGTTCGAGCCCCCCCTGAATCATTCCTAGGGCTGGAAAAGCTTCTAATCACAGGATCATTTGTGGTCTGTAGTCTTGTACGCTCTCCCTTTTCTTTGTTAAAAATAAAATTAATACACATTCATTGTAGGAAATTGGAGGGACGGGAATAAAAGTATAAAGAAAATAAAAATTACCCACAGGCCCACCCCTCCATTCACTTTCTTAACTGCCATCAAGAAGCAGAGACCAAAAGAATAAATAAACGCCCCCCCCAATTTTTGTTTCTTTTTTTTTTGTACATAGTTTATGTCCAAATTTTTGTTTTGCCAAGGAACTGGCAGCAAAAATAACTAAGCCAAAGAACTGACTTCGAATCACAGTGTCTTATATGCAGAGTTGACAACCCAAAAGCTTCCCAGGAATCAACACCCTTCTATGACAAAGCGAGCTAATTTAGCTCAAAGTTTCCAAGACAAAAATGTCTGTTTATCAAAACTCCCTACTCTTCATATGGCCAGCCTCCTACTTTTTGATTTTATTCAGCATTCTGCAACAGTGTAGAGTGAATTTGACTTCTTCATTTGTTATCTTAGAATCAAACACTTAATTCTCTTCAGTAACCTTAATTTAAGAGCAAACTATTTTAGCAACTGTATAATGTACAATTTTTGTTCAAGCAATGTTGCCCAGCTATCTAATTGTGAATAAATAACAAAGGAACTCTAATTGTGTTACATAATATGGCAACTACAAGTCAACTATTATATTGACACTGAATATATATTAATATAAACCCAAAGCCAGAATTAAGTTAAAAATATTTTCTGTTAGGAGCCAGAGCAATAGCACAATGGTACAATGTTTGCCTTGCACACAGCTGAACCAGAACAAACCTGGGTTTGAACCCCAGTGCCCCATATGGTCCCCCAAGCCAGGAGCAATTTCTGAGCACAGAGCCAGGAGTAACCCCGAGAGCCACTGAGTATGGCCCAAAAACCAAAAAAAATGTTTTTGATAATAAAATTTAACTCAGTTGTATTGGCTACCACCCTCACTCTAGATATTAGCATAACATTAAACATAATAATTATTTCAGAATCAATATACATGAGAATATACATGCTAGTTATATACCTCAGAGGATCAAGAATAACATACACACACATAGCAGTCTTCTCCCGTAGCTGGGTATGTGACTCAATGATAATACACATGTCCTGGTTTCCTACCCCAGAATTTAGAAAAAATAAAATTAAAAAATAAAATAAAAAATAAATTCTTTTTTTAACTGTTCTTTATTATTCACTTTTTTATTTTTCTATGATTAATAAACTCGAGCAAACTTAGGACTTGACACAAATTTGACCTAAATTATCCTTTATTCTCAAAACAAGCATCTTTAATTTTACATATGAATTATGATTATTTTACTTCATTTAAGTATGTTTGGCTAATAAACTTAATAGAAAATATATGGTACTTGTCCTCAGATAAACCACATTTCGTTTTTACTTCAAAACACTTACTAGAATTGAAAGAGAAATAGATCAGGAGTTAAATCAATTTACCAAACCGAGTCTAATCCCAAGAGCCACTTGTATCCCTCAGGCATTGCTGTGTGCAACTGTGGAGGCCTTGGAGCACCTTAAAACATTGATATGAAATAATGAGGCACTGATCACTGACACCTCCATTAACTTTTGTAAAACACAAAGCTCTGACTTATTTCTACTTCTATTCCAGACCCATATATATGCACTTTAATGTTCATGTTTTTGTTGTTGTTGTTGTTGTTGCTGTTGCTGTTGCTGTTGTTTTCTATAGTTTGCCTCAATGTGAGTTGAAGCATTTTCTGACTTTATAGTAAAAGTGGCTTACAGTTATGGAACATTTATTACTCTGGTTAAGACTTGCCTAAACTATGATCAGAATGCAGGGCTTCTTAATATTATCACCATGATTTATTTAAATAATCTAAGGTTTGTTGGTATAAAGGAAAGAAGCATGAAATTTCAAGTATTTTTTAAAATTAAGTTCCATTTTATTTTGCTTTTAAAACAAAGGATTTAAGTTATTTCTATTTACCAATTTTTTTAAATACCAGTTTCTTGTCTTCCATTGTTACTTCTCTAAGTTTTCCCAGGGCACATTTGATAGATTATATTACATGATGCAGTGTTTCTCACACTGTAATGTGCTTACAACTCATCTACAGGTTTCATTTTCTTTTTATTGTTGTTATTGTTGTTCTTTAAGAAAACGGAAGTATCTCTTTCCTTCCTGGAAGCCAGGAGTCTTTAGCAGCATTGGGTTCTGCAGGCCTCCGCCATGTCGGAGGCCTTCTTAACCAGGCCTAGGGGTGTGGTGTGGGACCTGGGTGACCCCAGCACTCCTCTACCACCTTGCTCCAGATCTCCAGGGCTTTCCCGGGCCACAAGCCTGGGTAAGCCAGCGAGGTGGGTCCTTTGGCGGAGCTTGAAGGTACCCTAGGCTTTCCCCCATTACTCACTCGGCTCCTTAGGGAGGGGCTGGGTGGGGGCCCTGAACTTCCGGTCTCCCAGCTTCTTGAAGCAGTCACTGATAATCTCTTACCAGTCTATATTTTCAAAACCACGCGGGGCTAGCACCCTGCACACACAGTATCCATTAATAGTACTCACTATCATTGAATTATGTTTTTATGTATGCAGAATGTCCATTTTGAACTCTGCCCTTTTGCACACACCTACAAAAATCATTTTTCTCTTTAACTCTCTCACCCCCTGTCATCATTACTCCACATTTACCCTTTTTAACTTAAGTACTGTAGAGTTCTAAGTCACAGACCAAGTGGTGCCCTGGATTTAACACCCCCCACAACTATTCCAAAAGGTATAAAAAAGACACGTATGTCTTCAGCATTTTATGTGTGGTTTTTTTACGGCTATAACTCTTGCTGAATATTTTCTTATACAGTGATGATGCCCCCCTTTTTATCTTTTCTTCTCTTTGTGAACTGTTCAATAAGGAATTTGGTGAAAGAGTCCCTCAATTTAATGTTTATGTTTGAACCAAGTCATGGGTATTGTTGAACGTGTTCTTACGCCCGCATATACTCTGATATGCCACGTGGTTTTATTTCTTGTTTGCATAGGCACATTAAAATGGGAAAATACTATACATACAAATAAGTTCTTATCTAATAGAGATGGGAACACACAAATCTTGTAGAGCAATGGAACCTTACACCCTGAACATTGACATAAAGACCTGGCATAGGCCTCAGAAGAATGTGCATTCTCCATCCACCCCTGATCTAGGGAATACATCTATGAAACATCCAAGGTTGTCTATAACATCACCTGGAGGCAATTCTCTACCAGGGAAAATCCTACCGCTGCTCTGACATCAACCTACTCAACCTTACATCAACCTACTTCCCTTAACACTGAGAAGACTTAACAAGAACAATTACCTGCTTATGGGACAGGGCTTTCTGTATTGCCCCTTAATTGTGAGGTGAAACTAGAGGATACTCCACACCAGCCTGACTTCAATGTAGGATATGCAGATTCCAGGATCTTTAATACAGAAACCTGATGCCAACAATAGAGACTGTGTGAAAAATAAAACTGTATTGACACTACAGACAATGACTTGGATTGAATAAAGTAGTTTGCCTGGAGCCTAGAATTGGTCTTATGCCAGGAAACTTCAGGGGTAGGGTCTCCTTGTATTTAGACCAAGGTTTTTCATTTCCATGTCCCCCATATTTTGGTGGGTCTATGCAAACAATATTTGCCACTCTAACACCATTTTTACTGTGTTCTTTTGACTCTAACCCTTAAAAAAACCTTAAACTTTTGATGTTAACTTAAACTAATGTGCATGAAAATATAAAAAATACTATGCCTTCAATGTTTAAGGAGTCACATAAATCTCATGGTTTTAGGTTGCTTTGTATACTGCTAAGAAATGTTATAATGTACTACAATCGGGGGACTTGTGGACAAAGTAATTGTACATGGGTTCTGCCTTATTTTTCTTAATGTTCTTTGACTGTAAGTTCAATATTTAGGCGTCAGCAAGGGGATTTCTTTTGAGAACTCTGTTTATGGGCAATTGTCCTTCCACTGTAACTTTACCTTCTCCTCTTTGCATCATTGTTCTCATAATCAAAAATCAAAAATTTAAAAATTTAAAAAAATTAAAAAGAAAAAGAAAACGTTCTTTTCAGAGGTCCAAATGGGGTCTGAAAACTTGCATTTCTGATGATCTATTAGATAGCAATGATGCACAGCAGAAGTGTGTTGGGTTCATAATTGATCTATTTTATGGTTGCTGGCACATGAATCACACTTTGATTAACTTGATTTAATAGAGAGAATATGTCATGCATAGCCTTAATTATGGATTTCTGTTATAGCAATCAGAAAAAAATTATAAGATTAAATAGGAAGATATGCATAAAAGCATTTAGAATAGTGTCTGGAAATTAATAGTTCAGCAATTTTTTCTTTTTTGGTTTTTGGATCACACCCAGCAGCGCTCAGGGGTCACTCCTGACTCTAGGCTCAGAAATCGCTCCTGGCAGGCTTGGGGACCATATGAGATGATGGGATTTGAACCACCGTCCTTATGCATGCAAGGCAAATGCTTTACCTCCATGCTATCTCTTCAGCCCCCTTTCCTTGTTCTTTTAATTTTGCCAGATGTTCATTTTTTTATGTCCAGAACATTTTTTAAATTTTATATAATTTTAAAGTTTGCATATATAAAAGTAGCATAAGGTGGGTCAAAAAGATAGTACAGCAAGCAACATGCTTGCCTAGAACACTGCTGATTTGGGTTCAATTCCTGTCAGTTCTCAGAGATTGATTATTCCTGGCTCTTCACTCAGTGGTCATTCCAGGTGGGCTTGAGAAACTATATGAGTTTCTAGGAGTTGAACCTGGATCAGCTGTATGTGGGCCTACAGAAAGCAAACAAAAAGCAACATATTGAGAAATGATAATTCAAAGAGTTAGATATTGTTCTTGGCATGTGGAAGCCCTCATGCTCTCAAAGTTCCCAGAACTTCATGTCCCCCTGAGCACCAAGCTGTGAGAAACCCTGATCACCACAAGATGTAAACCAAATGCAGGAACAAAATATTGCAAATATTGTATGTCCTATATGATGACCATCTTTTTATTTGTCTTTTAGTCAACTGTGTGATTCTTTGGAGAACTGTTTATATCTTCCAGATATTTAAAAAAACATAGTTATTGTTGTTCAGTTTTAAGAGTTGTTTTATATACAGGCTATAAATTTTTATTATATATGTTATGTCTATATTATCATTTGGTAATTAATCTTATTTTAGGTAAATTTTATTGTTGTGCAGATGTTTATTTTGATGTAGTCCTATTTGATTATTTTTCTTATTTTCTTTGTTATTGGAGTTAAGTCCTCCAACCTATCAATAAAGAGGTTTATCACCTCTCTAAAACATTACAATTAATTTTGTGCATAATGTTAGTTATCTATTATTATTTATTTATTTATATTTTACCCATTCCATTTCAGGCTTTGCTTTAATACTGACACATTGTCATTATCACATTTTAGGATGATTTTTAGTGAGAGAGCTTGGTGCTTCTGTTTTTCTGCATTTGTTCTTTTTTTTAGAGGAGATTTTTTAGAGAAGTTTTTAATCTAGTCAGGTGTAAGGAACATCCAACATAAAGAAGGAATACCTGCTTTATGCTCTAGCACAGGGCAATGTGAACTCTGTCTTCTCTGCTGTGTCCTAGACCTTGACCACCAAGCCCAGATCATTCCCTGAGGGCACTTCAGAGGTGAGCTGTCCCCACCCATGAAGAGCAGAGCCAGAGGAGTGCAGCTACTATGTTTTGCCAAATATCCTAGCCAATGAACCCCAGCACACCACGTAGAAAACAACACACTACAAGAATGACAATGGGGAAACAACGCAGGCTAAGACCATGTAGAGAGAATAAAGATAGCAGCTCTGGTGACCTAAAAAGTGCCAACCACCTACTTAGCCTCTCAGATAAAGAGTTTAGAGAAGATATATGAAGGATCCTGGTATAAATCAAAGAAGGCATGGATCAAGCTGACTGAACCACAAATAAGAATTAGGAAGATATAAAGATAGAAATAAGAAAACTCCAAACTGAAATAACAGAATTGAAAAACTAGGTAGTCAAAATGAAAACCTCACTGGAAAGCTTCTCCAACAAAGTAACAGCAGCTGAGGATGATTTACTGAGCTGGAAGAAAAGATGTATAGCAATGCCATACAGCAGAAGAGATTTGAAAAGAGCCTTAAAGCAAATGATCAGACAATGGAAAAGATCCTTAAAGAATGTGAACAGACAAAAAAGAAGTCTTGGGGCTGGAGAGATAGCATGGAGGTAGGGTGTTTGCCTTGCATGCAGGAGGACGGTTGTTCGAATCCTGGTATTCCATATGGTCCCCCAGGCCTGCCAGGAGTAAAATCTGAACATAGAGCCAGAATAACCCCTGAGCAAAGCCGGGTGTGAACAAAACAGACAAACAAGCAAACAAAAAGAAGTCTTTGATAAACTCAACAGAAACAACATAAGAATCATTGGAGTCCAGAGACCCGGGAAGAAAGAAAATCCCCAGGAAGAATCAGAAGTCAAGGATATCATTGCAGAGAAACTCTCAGAGCTAAAGAGTGCATGCAACCAAAGAGTTAAAAGACACCCAAAGAAAAGCACCCCAGACAAATCGTAGTCACAAAGAGGAATCTCACAGATAAAGATAGAATATTGAAAGCAACAAGATCAAAAAGGGAAATTACAGGGGTCGAGAGTGATAGCACAGCTGTAGGGCATTTTCTTTGCAAGTATTTGTCCAGGATGGACCAGGGTTCAGTCCTCAGCACCCCATATGGATCTCAAGCCAGGATCAATTTCTGAGCACATAGCCAGGCATAACCCCTAAGCATCAAGCATCACCGGGTGTGGCCAAAAACAAAAAATAAAAAAGGAGGGATCTCAAAGGGGCATTCTTAGTATTTACAGCAGACCTGTCACAAGAAACACTCAAGGCCAGAAAACAGTAGTGGGATACAATGACAAAACTCAATGAATTGATTGTTTTGTCTAGAATATTGTACTCAGTCAGACTCACTTTTAAATTTTAGAGAAGTATACATAGCTTCATGGATAAAATAATAGCTCAGAAATTTTACAGCCTCAAAACCAGCCTTAAAAGAAAAACTGAAAGGTCTATTTTAGGACAAGATAGGACAAACAGGCACACCAAACTCCTATATAAAGACAACAGTAAATCCCAGCACAATTATCTCTCTCAATGTCAATGAAATAAATGCACAAGTTAAGAGATACAGAGTGGCAAATGGATCAAAAAAGCTAAATCCAACATTCTGGACATTAAAAAATAATCCCATTCACATTAGTTTTACACAATTTCAAATACCTTGAAGTCAAGGTACCTTGAAGTCAACTTAATTAAGGAGGTGAAGGGCCTATAAGAAGAAAACTATAAAATCCTGATTCAAGAAATAAACAGGACACAAGGAAATGGAGACATATATCCTGTTCATAGATTGGGATGATTAACATTATTAAAATATGACAATGCTACCCAAAGCACTGTACAGATTTAATGCAATTTCTCTAAGGATATCCATGACATTCTTCAAGAAAAGTGCATCAAAAACCCCTGAAATTCATTTGAAACAATAAAAACCCATAAGTAGCTAGAAGAACTCCTAGGAAAAAAGAAGATGGGAGGCATCACTTTCCCCAACTTTAAATTATATTACAAAGCAATCATCATTAAAACAGCGTGGTACTGAAATAAAGAAGAATCTTCAGAACAATGGAATATACATGAGTATTCAGAGAATGTTCCCCAGGCATATAATCAATTAATCTTTGAAAGGGGCCAAAAAAGAAAAATGGAGCAAGAAAAACCTCTTAATAAGTGTTGTTGGGACAACTGGTCATACCCATGCTAAAAAGTAAATTCAGGTGTCCTCAGGTGCTTCTGGAGCTCCTGTGGCTACCTTGTAGTTGTCTGCTGCAGCCAGCCGTATTCTGCCTGCAGCTGCTGGGCCCAAGTACAGACCCCACCAGAATGCCAGAGTTGCACAATTCATAGACAGGAAGCTCTATGTGGCGACCTGAGTGAATAGAATACCAGACTCAAAATCAAATTTCAAGGACACATCAGGAAGGATTAGGGGGCCTACATAAATAGCCTAATGGCACAGTTTCTAAAATTAGAAAAACAGATGACAAAATGAACGCAAAATAAGTAGGTAGAAGGCAAAGCTTAGAGAAGAAATTAATGAAGTGGAAACCCCACACAAAAACAATTCAAAGGCCAACGACAGCAAAAGTTTGTTTTTGAAAAACTAAACAAGATTGATAAGCCACTAGCAAAACTAACAAAGGAAAGGATAGAGAGAAACTTAAACTGGATTAGAAATGAAAAGAGGGAGATCACTACAGATAATACAGAGATATAAAGGGTAATCAGAGACTACTTTGAGTAACTCTGTGCTATGAAACATGAGATTCTGGAAAAAGTGGTGGGAAAATGAAAGAAAAGTAAAGACATTATTTTAATAATGCCCAGAGACAATAGAAATGAGGACTGGAAATACCTGCTCACAATATGAAGCTCACCACAAAGAGTGGTGAATGCAGTTAGAGAAATGATTACACTAAGAACTACCATGACAATGTTGATGAGTGAGAGAAGTAGAATGCTTGTCTCAAATACAGTCAAGGGGTGGGAGGGAGAGAGTATGGGGGCATTGCTGGTGGGAATTTGCACTGGTGAAGGGGAGTGTTCTTTCTATGACTGAGGTCCAACTACAAACATGTTTGTAATCATGGTGCTTATAGAAATATATTAAAAACTAATTGAATCAGATCTCCATTTAACACTGTGAACAAAGACTAAATCAAAATATATTATATGCCTTGATATCAGACCCAAAACTATAAGGTATTTAGAAGAAAACACAGGCAAAACACTCATGACATTGAGACTAATGACATATTTAAGGAAGAAACACAACTTTTCAAACCAGTGGAAGCAGAGATTAACAAATAGGACTACATTATACAAAGATGCTTCTGTACTTCAAAGGAAACATTTATTAGGGCACAAAGGCCACCAATGGAATGAAAGAAAGTACTTACCCCCAAAACAATCAGTTAAGGGTCAAATATCTAATATATACAAGGTAATGATGTTTAGTCTAGTCTTTCTGGAAAACAATATGGATATTCCTCAAAAAACTGGAAATAGAGCTCCCATAGAATCCAGCAATACCATTCCTAAGGATATATTATAAACACACAATATAAAAGTGCCCTCTACATGCCTATGTTCATTGCAGCTCTATTTATAATATCCAGAATCTAGAATAAATCCAGGTGCCCTACAACAGATGAGTGGTTTAAGAAACTGTGGTACATATACATGATGGAATATTATGCAGCTGTTAAAAAGAAGTCATAAACTTTCCTATACATGGATGGACATGGAAACTATTATGCTGAGTGTAGTAAGTCATAGGGAGAGAGATAGACACAGAATAGACTCACTAATCTGTGAGATTCAGGACAAATAAAAGATAGTATGGTAATAATACCAAGAAAAATAGACATGAAGACCTAAAAGACCAAACCATGATATGAAGCTTACCACAAATAGTGGTGAGTGCAGTTAGAGGAAAAAATACATTAACAACTATCATGGAAATGATAGTGAGTGGGAGAAATATAATGCCTGTCTTGAAGACAGGCAGGGCATAGGAGGAGGGAAATGGGGATATTGGTGTCAGGAAAGTTGCATTTATAAAGAGGGGCTATACTTTTTTGGACTCAAAACCAACTATGAACATGTTTGTAACCATGATGCTTAATAAAGGTATTATTTAAAATAAAAAGAATTTCCCCAGACACTAAAGTCCTTTTTCATGTGGGCTAAAACTAAACAACATATATCTAAGTGTGAGAAAATATTTTCTCTTTAATAAACATTTTAATAAAGGGCTGATATCCAGGTTGTACAAAGTACACATAAAAATAAAAACACTCCACAAAAAACTAAAACCCCTATTAAAAATGGGAGAAGAAATGAATAGAAAATCTTTGAGGAAGTCCACAGGCAGCCAACAAGCACATGAAAAATTACTCATAATCATTTATAATAGAGAAATCCAAATCAAGACAACAATGAAATTTCATCTTACACCAGGGAAGATGGCACATATAAAAAATATATGCAAAACTTGTGTTGACAGGGATGTGCTGAAACAAAATTTTTGTCTACTTTGTTTCCTGATTCAACCCCTATAGAAAAAAGTATGGAAGGTTATTAGTAAACTAGGAATCAACATGCCGTATGACCCAGCAATCCCACTTTTGGGTATCTATCCCAAGAACAGAAAAACACTGATACAAAAGAATGTATACATGGAGACTAGATTTCATCAGCGTTCCTGCCAGTGATCCTGCCTGCTTTAAGGGTGGGTCGGGACATACACACACTGATTTCTGTTGGTTTCTGCTGGGAGTCAGAAGGGCACAGAAGCCATCTTGGGCCATGGTGTTTCCAGCCGCCTGAGACTGGATTTCATCAGGGTTCCTGCCTGTGATCCTCCCTGATACAGAGAGTTCTTGGCTGGCTCCACCCTCCTGCTGTGCCCTGGATGACCCAAGGACTTCAAGGGAACACTTTGCTTTGCTTGTCTGTCTTTCCTGAATACTTGATGCTCTCCTCAGAGGCCTAGGAAGTGCACACCCCAAAAAAACTGTCATCTTTGCTTCGCAGCCACACACTCTTTCTAACCAATGACCCCACCACAACACGCAGAAAACATCACACTACAAGCGTGATAATGGGGAAAGCTTGCAGGCAAACACCATGCACAGAGAATGAAGACAATAGCTTGGATGACCCAAATAATTCCAACCATCTGATTAACCTCTCAGATAAGGAGTTTAGAATAGAAATATGGAAGATGTTCGTAGAACTCAAAAAAAGCATAGAGCGATATCAACAGAACACAAAGACAGAAATCAGAAAATTCCAAACTGAAATAACAGATCTCAAAAACATGGTAGCTGAACTGAAAAACTCAGTGGATGATGTCACCAGGGTAACAGCAGCTGAGGACAGAATCAATGTGCTGAAAGATGAGATGCAAAAAAAACTCAACACAACAGAAGAAATTGGAAAATAACCTTAAGACAAATGATCAGGCAATGGAAAAAGTACTCAAGAATGTGAACAGATGAAAATAGAAGTCTTTGATAAACTCAACAGAAACAACATAAGAATCATTGGAGCCCCAGAGGCCCAGGTAGGAGATCTCCAGGAAAAACCAACTGTCAAAGACATTATCAAACAGATACTCCCAGAGTTAAAAACTACATGCAATCAAATCCTGCATGCCTGAAGAGTAGCAGCTAAAGAGACCCAAAGAAAAACACCCCAAAATACATCCTTGTTACAATGACAAATCACACAGATAGAGATAGGATACTGAAAGCAGCAAAATCAAAAAGGGAAATTACATTCAAAGGAGTATCCTTAAGACTTACAGCAGACATGTCACAAGAAACTCTCAAGGCCAGAAGACAGTGGTGGGATATTGTGACAAGACTGAATGAAATGAATGCCTCACCAAAAATACTGCACCCAGCCCAACTCACTTTCAGGTTTGAAGAAAGAATACATAGCTTCATGGATAAACATCAGCTCAGAAACTTCACAGATAATAAACCAGCCTTAAAGGAAAAACTGACAGGTCTAGTGTAAGACAAGAGGGACCAACAAACATAGCAAACTCATCTACAAAGATGATATTAAATCCTATGACAAACATCTCCCCCAATGTCGATGGATGAAATTCACCAATTAAAAGACACAGAGTGGCAAAATGGGTCAAGAAGATGAATCCAACCTTCTGCTGCCTACAAGAAACACACCTGAATAATCAGAACAAACATAGACTCAAATCAAAGGCTAGAGGAAAATCATCCAAGCAAACAACACCTTTAAAAAAGCTGGGGTGGCCACATTAATATCTGATTACACCAACTTTATACTCAGAAAAGTGGTAAGGGACAAAGATGGACACTATGTACTAAAAGGATTATGTGCAACAGGAAGAAATCAGACTATTAAACATATATGCACCCGACAATTAAACATATATGCAACCAATGAGAAACTAGCAAATTATCTAATACAATTATTGAAAGAAGACATCGAAAATAACAAATAATTGTGGGAGACCTCAACACGACCCTATCAACACTTGATAGGTCTACGAGACTGAAACCCAACAAAAACATACTAGCCCTAAAAAGAGAAATGGAAGAAAAAGTACTAGTAGACATATATAGGACATTCGACCCCAGAAAACCTGGATACACATTCTTCTCCAATGTACATGGGTCATTCTCCAGAATAAACCACATACTGACACATAAAATATACCTTCATAAAATCTAGAGGAAATAAATCTTGCAGGTTGCCTTTGCTGACCACAAGGCTCTGAAATTAGATGTGAACTACAAAGCCACACAGAAGAAAAACTTTAACAATTTGAAATAAAACAGCCTGCTACTAAACAACCGAGATGAAATCAATAGGAAATCAAAACGTTCCTGGAAACAAATGATAATGAAGACACAAACTGCCTGAATATATATGGGACACAGCAAAAGTGGTCCTGAGGGAAAATTTATAGTTTTGCAAGCACACATGAGAAAGGAAGAAGGGGCATACCTGAATAACTTAATGATGCAGCTCACAAAATTAGAAAATGACCAACAAAAGGAACCAGGAATAGGGAGACAGAAGGAAATAACAAAACTAAAAGCAGAAATCAATGAAGTGGAAACCCAAAAAAAACAATACGAAAGATCAAGGAAAGCAGAAGTTGGTTCTTTGGAAAAAAAAAACAAACAAGATTGATAGAACATTGGCAATTTTCACAAATAAAAAGAGAGAGAAACCTGATAACTCGTATTAGAAATGAGAAAGGGGAGATCATGACAGATACTACAGAGTTCCAAAGGGTAATCAGAGACTACTTTGAGAAACTTTATGCTACTAAACATGAGAACCTAGAAGAAATGGATAAATTCCTGGACAATTATAACCTTCCATGGTTAAGTAAGTAGGGGGTAGCATATCTAAACATCCCCATCAATATTGAGGAAATTGAAACTGTAATCAAACAGCTGCCTAAAAATAAAAGCCCAGGCCCAGATGAATTTACTAATGAATTCTTTCAAACCTTTCAAGAGAAGCTACTACCAATCCTAGCCAGGCTATTCCATGAAATTGAAAAAAATGGAAACACTCCCAAACAGCTTTTATGAAGCCAACATCACCTTGATACCAAAACCAGGTAGAGATGCTGCAAAAAAAAAGAAAAGAAAAAAAAAGAAAGAAGAAAGAAAGAAAGAAAGAAAGAAAGAAAGAAAGAAAGAAAGAAAGAAAGAAAGAAAGAAAGAGAGAAAGAGAGAGAGAGAAAGAAAGAAAGAAAGAAAGAAAGAAAGAAAGAAAGAAAGAAAGAAAGAAAGAAAGAAAGAAAGAAAGAAAGAAAGAAAGAAAGAAAGAAAGAAAGTAAGAAAGAAAGAAAGTAAGTAAGAAAGAAGAAAGAAAGAAAGAAAGAAAGAAAGAAAGAAAGAAAGAAAGAAAGAAAGAAAGAAAGAAAGAAAGAAAGAAAGAAAGAAAGAAAGAAAGAAAGAAAGAAAGAAAGAAAGAAAGAAAGAAAGAAAGAAAGAAAATTACAGACCAATATCCATGATGAATGCAGATGCAAAGATCTTCATCAAAATCCTGGCAAATACAATCCAATGCATCATCAAGAAGATCATACACTATGACCAAGTACGTTTCATCCCAGGAATGTACGGATGGTTTAACATCCATAAATCTATCAACACCATACACAACATCAACAACAACAAAAAAATCACATGATCATATCAATAGACAGAGAAAGCATTTGATTAGGTTCAACACCCATTCTAAATCAAAACTCTCAGCAAGATGGGAATGGAAGGAACCTTTCTCAATCTAATTGAAACCATCTACCACAAGCCAATGGCAAATATTATCCTCAATGGAGAAAAACTAAAAGCCTTTCCTCTAAATTCTGGTACAAGACAAGGCTTTCCGCTCTCACCACTCCTCTTCAACATGGTACTGGAAGTGCTTGCTATAGTGATCAGGCAAGAAAAAGATATCAAGGGCATCCAAAGAGAAAAGGAAGAAGTCAAGCTCTCACTGTTTGCAGGTGACATGATACTCTACTTAGAAAACCCTAAAGACTCTACAAAAAAGCTTCTAGAAACAATAAACTCATATATCAAGGTGGCAGGCTACAAAATTAACACACAGAAATCAATGGCCTTTTTATACATCAATAATGATAGGGAAGAGATGGACGTCAAGAAGGCAATTCCATTCACATTAGTGCCACACAAACTCAAATATCTTGGAGTCAACTTGACCAAAGACGTGAAGGACCTATATAAAGAAATCTATAAAGCTCTGCTCCAAGAAATAAGAGAGGACACACAAAAATGGAAACACATACCCTGCTCATCAATTGGCAAGATTAGCATCATTAAAATGGCAACACTTCCCAAAGCATTATACAGATTTAATGTGATCCCTCTAAAGACACCCATGACATTCTTCAAAGAAGTGGATCAAACAGTTATGAAGTTTATCTGGAACAATAAACACCCTCGAATAGCTAAAGCACTCCTAGGGAAAAGGAGTATTGGGGCTGGAGAGGTGGCGCTAGAGGTAAGGTGTCTGCCTTGCAAGCACTAGCCAAGGAAGGATACAATCCCATTGTATCCCATATGGTTCCCCCAAGCCAGGGGCAATTTCTGAGCACTTATCCAGGAGTAACCTCTGAGCATCAAACGGGTGTGGCCAAAAAACAAAAAACAAAAGAAAGAAAAAAGAAAAGGATATGGGGGCATTACTTTCCCCAGCTTTAAACTGTACTACAAAGCAATAGTTTCAAAACAGCATGGTATTGGAATAAAGACACACCCTCAGATCAGTGGAATAGGCTTGAGTTCTCAGAGAACATTTCCCAGACATACAAACACCTAATTTTTGACAAAGGAGCAAGAAATCATAAGTGAAGCTGAGAAAACCTCTTCAACAAGTGGTGCTGGCAGAACTGGTTAGCCACTTGCAAAAAAGTGAACATATACCCCCAGTTAACACCATGCACAAAGGTAAAATCCAAATGGATTAAAGACCTTGATATCAGACCTGATACCATAAGGTATATAAATAAACATGTAGGTAAAATACTCCATGACATTGAAACTAAAGGCATCTTCAAGGAGGTAACTGCACTTTCCAAACAAGTGGAAGCAGAGATAAACAGATGGGAATACATTAAGTTGAGAAGCTTCTGCACCTCAAAAGAAATAGTTTCCAGGATACAAGAGTCACCCACTGAGTGAGAGAAACTATTCACCCAATACCCATCAGATAAAGGGCTAATCTCCAATATATACAGGGCACTGACAGAACTTTACAAGAAAAAAAACATCTAATCCCATCAAAAAATGGGGAGAAGAAATGAACAGACACTTTGATAAAAAAAAAAAAAAGAAATACAAATGGCCAAAATGCACATAAAAATGCTCCTCATCACTAATCATCAGGGAGATGCAAATCAAAACAATGATGAGATACCATCTCACACCACAGAGATTGCCACACATCACAAAGAACGAGAACAATCAGTGCTGGCAGGGATGTGGAGAGAAAGGAACTCTTATCCACTGCTGGTGGGAATTCCATCTAGTCCAACCTCTATGGAAAGCGATATGGAGATTCCACCAAAACTGGAAATTGAGTTCCCATTCGACCCATCTATTCCACTCCTAGGGATATACCCTAGGAATACAAGAACACAAAATCCCCTTCCTCACACCTATATTTATTGCAGCACAATTTACAATAGCCAGGCCCTGGAAACAATCAACATGCCCTTCAACAGATGAGTGGCTAAAGAAAATTTGGTACATATACATAATGGAATATTATGCAGCCGTCAGGAGAGATGAAGTCATGAAATTTTCCTATACATGGATATACTTGGAGTCTATCATGCTGAGTGAAATAAGTCAGAGGGAGAGAGAGAGATGCAGAATAGTCTCACTCATCTATGGGTTTTAAGAAAATTAAAAGTCATTTTTGCAACAATCCTGAGACAATGAGAGGAGGGCTGGAACTTCCAGCTCACTTCATGAAGCTCACCACAAAGTGTGGTGAGTGCAGTTATAGAAATAACTACACTGAGAACTACCAATACCACATGAATGAATGAATGAAGGGACTGGAAAGCCTGTCTAGAATACAGGTGAGGGTGGGGTGGGATGGAGGGAGATTTGGGACATTGGTGGTGGGAATATTGCACTGGTGAAGGGGGGTGTTCTTTACATGACTTAAACCTAATCACAATCATATTTGTAATCAAAATGCTTAAATAAATATATTATAAATAAAAAAGAATGTATACATACCACTATGTATTGCAGCACTAAATACCATTTCTAAGATTTGGAATTAACCTGAATGTCCAAAAACAGACCAGTGGATCATGAAGATTAAGTAAATATATATCTGGAAGTCCTTGATATCTTTTTCTTGCCTAATTGCTATGGCAAGAACTTCCAGCACTATGTTGAATAGGAGTGGTGAGAGAGTGCAGCCTTCTCTTGTACCAGATTTTAGAGAAAAGGCTTTTATTTCATCTCCATTGAGAATAAAATTAGCCATTGGCTTGTGGTAGATGGCCTTGACGATATTGAGAAAAGTTCCTTCCATTTCATCTTGATGAACGTTTTATCAAGAATGGATGTTGGACCTTATCAAATGCTTTCTTTTGATTTTTTTATAATTGACATGATCATATGGTTTTTATTTTTGTTGATATGGTGTATTATGTTAATTGATTTACATATGTTAAACCATCCTTCCTTGCATTCCTTGAATGAATCCTACTTAGTCATGGTGTATTAATTTGCCAGAATTTTTTTTGAGGATCTTTGCTTATGTGTTCATAAGGGATATTGGTCTGTAATTTTCTTTTTTTTTTGCAGCATCTCTGTCTGGTTTTGGTATCAAGATGATGTTAGCTTCATCAAAACTATTTGGATGTGTTCCTGATTCTTCAATTTCATTAAAAAGCCTGAAGAGAATTGGTAGAAGTTTCTCTTGAAAGGTTTGAAAGAATGTGTTAGTGAATCCATCTGGGTCTGGGCTTTTGTTTTTGGGAGGACTCTGGATGACCACTTTAATTTTCTCAATAGTGATGGGTCTGTTTACATATGCTACATCATTTTGTTTTAACCGTGGAAGTGTATAAGAATCCAAGAATTTACCAAGAATCCAAGAATTTACTTCTCAAAATAGTCTCTGACTACCCTTTGAATCTCTGCAGTTTCTGTGTTGACCTCCCTTTTTCATTCCTAATCCTTATTAGATTTTTTTTCTTCATTTGTGGATTTTTCTAGTGTTTTATCAATATTGTTTATTTAAATAAAAATTACCAACGTTTGCTTTCATTGATCTTTCAGGTTATTTTTTGGATTTCCACTTCATTGATTTCTGCTATAAACTTTGTTATTTACTTCTGTCTACTCATTTGGATTCCTTTGTCTTACTATTTGCTTTAAGTTTCTTCTCCAATTTCTTCTGCTGTATGAAGTTGTTATGCGTCTCATCTTCCAGCTCACTAATTCTGTCCTCAGCTGCTGTTACTCTGTTGGAGAGGCTTCCCATAGAGTTTTTCATTTCATCTACCAAGTTTTTCAGTCCTGTTATTTAAATTTTGAATTTTCTGATTTCAATCTTTGTAGTCTGTTCAGATTGATCTATGCTTTCCTTGAGTTCTATGAACATCCTCCATATTTTTATTCTAAACTCCTTATCTGAGAGGGAAGTTAGGTGGTTTTTATTTTTTGGGTCATCAGAGCTGTTATCTTCATTCTCTGTGCATGCTGTTATCCTGTGTTGTTTCTCTATTGCCACCTTTGAAATATGGTTCTTACTATGTGTTGTGATGAGATTCATGTTCTAGAAGACGTGTGGAGTTACATAGTGAAGTGGAGCAGCCATGCTTTTCTGGCTCCACCTTTTATGGGTGGAGAAAAGCCTACCTCTGTGCTGGGTATTTGAGAGCTGTTTTTGCTGGGGTCTTTCTTGGTGGTCGCTCACTGAAAATCAGGAAGTCAGGTGCAGGTGCTGCTTTTTACCTAGTCACCTTTAGCCTAAGCACAGGCAGGAATTAGTCCCTCATCCTTGTGGGCAGAGACATACCTGTATAGCTCAATTTTTAGTTTAGTGATAACACTCTATGCTGTTTTTCAGAGGGGTTGAACCAGGCAACATTCCCACCAGGAGCAGATGAGAGTTCCTTTATTACCATATACCCTAAAACAGAGATTGTTCCCATTATTTTTGATATGTGCCATCCTAGTGCCTCATTGTTGTCTTGATTTTTATATTCTTAATGATAAGTGCTGATAAACTTGTCTGCATGTGTCTGTTGGCCATTTGTTAGTCTTCCTCAGTGAAGTGTCTGTTCATTTCTTCTCCCCATTTTTAATGGATGGTTTTTAGATATTACATGGAGTTAACCTTTGTGATATACAAATATCTAGATATCAAATCTTTATCTCATGTGTTGAGTGCAAACTGTTTTTTCCCATTCAATTAACTCTCTTTAGTTTTAGTCCATGTTTCTTCTGTCATACAGAAACTTTTTAGTTTGATGTAAGTATGATGCCATAACTTTTGCCATTGGCATTCTATCATAAAAGACTTTTTTGGATACAAGGGTCAAAAGGGTAATAACTCCAAACACCATAGTTACCAGGATATAACAAGAAGTGCTCAAATGAAGTGAAAAAGGGGGCAACACAAAGAAGTGAAAACAAATTATAACCTAAAGAAACTAGCAACAAAGCAGCAGTTTTGAGTGAACAGGTATGCAATCAAACTCTAACCACAAAGGTCTATAATAATGCCCTAATGTATTTATCCAAAGACCCAGGTGCAGAATATGATTGAAAGCCTAGACTCCCGCTTCAGTGATTACTAATAATATGCTTTAATGGCTTAATTTTACCAAGTATAAAATAACCCTTTAGCTTCTTTGTCCACAGGGGACCTTGGAAACAAAGGGTGGACACCCTAATTTTAAACCTCAGCATTCAATTATACCAGTTACCATATACAGTGCCCATTATGTCAGTGTCTTGATAAAATACTCTAATTTACCCACTTCCTTTTGTTTATGCCTTCTGTTAGGACCCAAAGCATATGATCATTTAGACCACTGGATCAGTCAATGATGCACCAAAGACTTATGTTACAGGTCCCACTCATCAAACACGTTTTGGCAAATTACTACTTCCTTTTTTCACTTTCTTTCTTTTATTTCTCTCTCTTCTTCTCTCTACTTCTTTTTTCCCTCTGTCCTTTATTCTTCTTCATCAATTCAATCCATTAAAATAAAGCTCTCACTATCAGTTGCTCCTTAGGAAAGGTATTTCCATACTTAAGATGCAGCAGACGATACTACATAGGCTAACCACATCCTATAGTCTTCAGCACCACATTGCTTAGTACTCTATATGCTAAAACTGTGCTTATTCTAAAAAGCTTCAGCCACTATATAATCCTGAAACCTTTATTTAGCAAAAACCACACCCATCAGAGATGAGGAGACTCAAAGAGGAAAACCCACCGATACTGACACACTGGCTCAATCCTCTTTAACTTATTTTTACCATATTTACTTATTCTTCTTTTCTCTCTTATCTTTTGTTTTCCACTCCTTTCTCTCCTAAGCCATATTTCAACCAATTATTTCTCTTTTCTTAATTCAATCATATCTTAAGAGCTCAGACACAGCCTATGAGTGTCAGGCCTCCAAAAACAACCTAAGAATAGAACACTAATGTCTGTTTTTATGTGGGCATGAGTTTGTAGACAGGGACTCCTCTCTGATTGCCAAACCTATAAAGTAAACAAGCCACGCCCAAAATATATATAGCCCCTCTTAAATATTAAATCCTCCTCCATCCTTCAGAAATCCCTCTGCCCTCTCAGTCCTGAATTCTGATCCATTATCCATTGTTATTTAAACCTCTTTACCCTCGTTTATTAACCCATTAGTTACTGAGACTAACCTCCTGCTCCAATAAACCACCTCCAAGCTCCCAAACAAAAAGGGCACCCTCCCAGTCCCACATCACATGTCTCTGCAAGAAACTACAACCAACAGACCTGCTGACTCATTCTTTATGGACCTTCTTCTTACACTCCTAACCATGGACTGTCACATGCTACCAATTCAGCCCCAGAAGGACCCCAGCCCAAAGACACGCCCCTCATAGCTACAAATAACTTTGCAAATCCAACAAGACACAATTTGTGATGAAAAACTGCCGTGGATTCCCACATTCCACATCTCAAAAGACTCAAAGGGGAAACCTATATTTTATTTATGTGTTTAATACCTCCATAATAATGTCTCCAGGTCTGTTTATCCCCAAAAGTAAGTTAGTCTCATAAACAGCATTTTTCTTTAATACCTTTTAAATGTATTTACATGTGTTTAAATTAAATGTATTTTTATTTCTTCTATTATATATATATATTTTTTTTCTTTTTTCTCTTTCTCTCTCCAACCTCACCTGTTTTGGTTCTGCTTGGTATGAAAACCTACAAGAAAAGTCTCGTCTGAAATAAAAGCTCAGGTCAAAACCAGGACACAGATATTGTGCAGACTATCATTCTCACCTCTAAATCCACCGGCAATAAAATATGTTACCATACTCTTTTGCATAGGCACTCTAAATAAAAAGGAAATGTTATACACAGAAACAAGCTCTTATCTACTAGGAACCAGAACCCACACTTTTAATTTTTTATTTTTAATTATGATAACAAAGATTCGAAGAAAGAGGACAAGGTAAAATTACAGTGGAAGGACAATCACCCATAAACAGAATTCTCAGTAGTCCCATTGCTAATATCTTAACTTTGAACTTTCAGCCAAAGAATATTAAGGAAACTAATACAGAACCCATGTACAATTACTTTGTCCCTCAAGTCCCCAGATTGTAATACATAATATCTCTTAGCATCACACAAAGCAATCTAAAGCCATAAAACTTATGTAACTCTTTACACATTGAAGTCAAAGTACTTTTTTCCATTTCCATGCACATGCATATTAGTTTAAATTAACCTCAAAAGTTTAAGAGGGTTGTTTTTCTTAAGGATTAGAGTCAAAGGAGCACAGTAAAAATGGTGTTAGAGTGGCAATTATTGTTTGCATAGGCCCACCAAAATATGAGGGACATGGAAAGGAAAAGCTTTGGCCTAAATACAAGGAGACCCTACCCCTGAAGTTTCCTGGCATAAGACCAATTCTAAGCTCCAGGCAAACTAGTTTGTCCAATCCAGGTCATTGTCTGTAGTGCCAATACACTTTTATTTTTTACACAGTCTCTGTTGTTGGCATCATGTTTTTGTATTAAACATTCTGGAATCTGCATATCCTACATTGCAGTCAGGATGGTGCAGAGCATCCTCTCATTTCACCTCACAATTAAAGGGCAATGCAGAGAACCCTGTCCTGTAAGCATGTTGTTGCTCTTGTCAAGTCTTCTTAGTATTAAGGGAAGTCTCTTTTGAGCAGGTCGATGTCGATGTCAGAGCAACAGAACCCACACTTTTTTTTTGGTTTTTGGGCCACACCCGGCGATGCTCAGGGGTTACTCCTGGCTGTCTGCTCAGAAACAGCTCCTGGCAGGCATGGGGGACCATATGGGACACCGGGATTCGAACCAACCACCTTTGGTCCTGGATTGGCTGCTTGCAAGGCAAACGCCACTGTGCTATCTCTCCGGGCCCAGAACCCACACTTTTTATAATACAGGTATGCCTCCCGTCCTGAACATGTATCATGTGAACTCAAATTAGACTCCATGTGATTGAACTGTGACTGTCCAACCCAGAACCCCAGATCCCAGACATGAAACTGACAGAGGTCCCAGCAATAGCACCAGGAATCAAACTCTTCCTGAAGAAACTCTGAATGCCTCTCCACACCAACTTGCACATGACATCCTGACATGAGGAAACTACAACTACTTGAGCTCAGAGATGGCTGCTCTATCTCATCACCTAAAGGTATGATGCAATTGGAAGAAATGTTATCCTTTGCAGTAAGCAAAAACCAAAATCGATATTTACAGAAAACTGACTTTGACAAACATGAACTGGACAGAACCTATCAAGGGATCAATGAAGAAGTTCCTAGACTAGGCCTCAACCTAGAATTCATACAAAAACCAATATCTCTAATCTCAGAGTTCTGACTTTGAAAACTGTGACTGAGCAGAACTACTGGAACCATGCCTAGGCCCTAGATTCTGTCCTAGGATCTGAGCAAAAACAAAGTCCACTAATTACAGAAGACTAATTACAACAACAGTGATGGAACAGAACTCCTAGAATCATAAAGAAAAACTTTCTCCTAGCCTTCACCCTATGACCTACACAAATAACAAGATCTCCAGCTACAAATGTTGGATATCATCACCCACACCTGACAGAAAGTTTTCTGGCACCATAAAAAGGCCTTGGGGTGTGTAAATGAGTGAGTATGGAGCCTGTAGTTCCATGGTAGTATGCTTCAAGTGCAGAGAAACTTTGTGTCTCTTAGGTTAAGAGAAATTTCATTCTAATTTCCCCAATATTTGCCATGCCTATGCAAAAAGAAAAAAAGAAAGAAAAGAAACACAATCCTTTTTAAAGAAGTTGCTGGTCTATTTTTTGTTTTTGTTTTTATTTTTATTTTGTTTTGTTTTACTTTGTTTCTTCATAGCTGATGTGTTGTGTATGTAAATATTTTAGGGGATTATTATGTTACTGACCCTACCCTGATCGGTGATTGTGCCCTACCCTAGGGTGTGACCTAGCATTCTGCCCCACCCTAGGGTGGTACCTGATTCTGCTTCCACCATTGGGTGGTATATGATCCCACCATTGGGTGGTACCTGATTCTGGGGGATAAAAACAAGGGTCTGTGGAAGGCGAGAGGCTTTTGGCTGGAACTTATGCTGAGTCTTTGGACTTCAGTCTTGTCCACCGAATAAAGCTAATATTTCCACAAGCCTGACTGTCTGTGAGCTGTTTGCCCACCGTTTCACCTCAGAACCATTGGCTGGACAGGGTGGCAGACGCGTGCTCTGAGCTGGAGGGGAAAGACCTCATCCTGCATCTCTCCATTAGTCAACCTCTTCAGGGGCTGACTTGCAACACTGATGGTTTTGGTTTTTGGTTTATTCTTTTTTTATTCTTTCTGTACTTTTGTTGTACTCCCTTGTTGTTTTTTTCTTTTTTGTCTTGTTTTGTTTTGTTACCCTTTTCTTCTTTTTTCCCTTTCTTCTTCTAAATGGATATTTACAACATCTAGATGGACTCTTCCCATATCTTTTCTTATATCTCCAATAGAACCACATTATTGGAATCACCTTGATCAGCCTCATAATTGGAGGGAGAAAAATAGATGGTACCAAGACCAGACAGTTGTATGTTCATTTGGTGGAAATAAAAATTTATCAGATTTGAATACCAAATCCAAAGTCAACAACAACAGAATCTATACCCAATCTACAACAAGCTGTACATGGGGGAACAGTTGCACTAGCATAATGGGGATAAAGGAGGGAGAAGTGGGATGCATGCTGGGAACAGGGGTGGGTGGAGTACAACAGTGGTGGTGGTAATTCCCCACATTCATTGTCATTATGTGTCTTAAATGTTACTGTGAAAGATTTGTAATTCACTTTGAACAATGCTGTTTTGATCACTATGTCTTTGCAGTAAAGCTTCAAGTTAGATAAAGTGATGCCACCTAGTTTCCTGTTTTTAAATATGGGTTTGGCTAAACTAGGTCTTTTGTGGTTCTACACAAAGTTTATAACTAATTGCTCTAAATCCTTAAAAATTATGTCTGTTGAAGAGGTTTTCCCTGCTTCACTTAGTATTTCTTGCTCCTTTGTCAAAAATTAGGTAATTGTATGTCTGGGGGGCAATGTCTGAGAACTCAAGCCTATTCCACTGATCTGAAGGTGTGTCTTTATTCCAATACCATGCTGTTTTGATAACTATTGCTTTGTACTACAGTTTAAAGTTGGGGAAAGTAATGCCTCCCGTTTTCCTTTTCCCTAGGAGTGCTTTAGCTATTCGAGGGTGTTTATTGTTCCGGATGAACTTCATAAGTGTTTGATCCACTTCTTTGAAGAATGTCATGGGTATTTTTAAGGGGATCACATTAAATCTGTATAATGCTTTGGGGAGTATTGCCATTTTAATGATGTTAATCCTGCCAATCCATGAGCAAGGTATGTGTTTCCATTTCTGTGTGTCCTCTCTTATTTCTTGGAGCAGGGCTTTATAATTTTCTTTGTATAGGTCCATCACGTCTTTGGTCAAGTTGACTCCAAGATATTTGAGTTTGTGTGGCACTATTGTGCTGGAAGAACTGGTTAGCCACTTGCAAAAAAAGCAAACATAGACCTCCAGTTTACATCATGTACTAAGGTAAAATCCAAATGGTTTAAAGACCTTGATATCAGACCTGATACCATAAGGTATATAGAACAGCATATTGGTAAAACACTCCATGACATTGAGACTAAAGGCATCTCCAAGGAGGAAACTGCACTTTCCAAACAAGTGGAAGCAGAGATCATCAGATGGGAATACATTAAACTGAGAAGCTTCTGCACCTCAAAAGAAATAGTTCCCAGGATACAAAAGTCACCCACTGAGTGAGAGAAACTATTCACTCAACACCCATCAGATAAGGGGCTAATATCCAAACTATAGAGGGCACTGACAGAATTTTACAAGAAAAAAATCTAATTCCATCAAAAAATGGGGAGAAGAAATGAACATATGCTTTAATAAAAAAGAAATACAAATGGCCAAAAGGCACATGAAAAAATGCTCCTCATCACTGATCATCAGGGAGATGCAAATCAAAACAATGATGAGACACCACCTCATACCACAGAGATTGGCACACATCACAAAGAATGAGAACAATCAGTGCTGGCTGGGACATGGAGAGAAAGGAACTCTTATCCACTGCTGGTGGGAATTCTGTCTAGTCCAACCTCTATGGAAAGCAATATGGAG
This sequence comes from Suncus etruscus, assembly GCF_024139225.1. NCBI lineage: Eukaryota > Metazoa > Chordata > Mammalia > Eulipotyphla > Soricidae > Suncus > Suncus etruscus. The sequence continues at coordinate 513,775 of NC_064862.1, read as the reverse complement.
ATTCCTCCAAAATATGGACATTGAGCTCCCACTCGACCCAGCTATTCCACTCTTAGTGATATACCCTAGGAATACAAGAATGCAATACAAAAACCCCTTCCTCACATCTATATTTATTGCAGCACTATTCACTATAACCAGGCTCTGGAAACAACCAAGATGCACTTCAACAGACGAATGGCTAAAGAAACTGTGGTACATATACACAATAGATTATTATGCAGCTGTCAGGGGAGATGAAGTCATGAAATTTTCCTATACATGGATGTATATGGAATCTATCATGCTGAGTGAATAATTCAGAGGGAGAGAGAGAGACGCAGAATAGTCTCATTCATCCATGGGTTTTAAGAAAAATAAAGTCATTTTTGCAACAATCTCGAGACAATGAGAGGAGGGCTGGAACTTCCAGCTCACTTCATGAAACTCACCACAAAGAGTGGTGAGTGCAGCTATAGAAATAATTACACAGAGAACTACCATAATCATGTGAATGAATGAGGAAACTGGAAAGCCTCTCTGGAGTACAGGTGGGGGTGGTGTGGGATGGAGGGAGATTTGAGACATTGGTGGTGGGAATGTTGCACTGGTTAAAGGGGGCTGTTCTTTATATGACTGAAATCTAATCACAATCATTTATGTAATCAAGATGTTTAAATAAAGAAAAAAGTTAAAAAAATTATGTCTGAAATTGAATAAGTGTTGTATTAAATTTATAAAGTAGTTTAGGTAAGATGGTCATTTTGATAATGTAGATTCTTTCTACCCATGAGCCAGGGATATTCTTCAAATTCCTTAGGTCCTCGTCAATTACTTTCTTAAGTGTTTTGAAGGTTTTGTGGTATAGGTCTTTCACCTCTCTTGTTAGATTAATTGTTAGATACTTGATATTTTTAGATTCTATTTTAACTGGAATTGAATCTTTTATCTGTTTCTCCTCTGACTTATTATTTGTATAAAGGAATGCAACTGTCTTTTGTGTATTGACTTTGTGGTCCATTACTTTGCTTTATTGTTTCTAGGATCTTGTCTGTGGACTCTTTAGGGTTTTCAATGTATATCATCATGTCATCTGTAAATAAAGATGGTTCGACTTCCTCTTTCCCTATTTGAATTCTTTAGATTCCATTCTCTTGTCTGATTACTATTGCTATGACTTCTGATACTATGTGAAATAAGAGGAGAGAAAGTGGACAGACATGCCTAGTGCCTGACTGAAATGCTTTCAGATTTTTCATTAAGGGTAATGTTGGCTGTGGGTTACTTATAACTATCTTAAGGAAGTTTCCTTTTAAACCTATTTTTCTGAGTTTTTCATCATTAATGGGTGTTAGATTTTGTTAAATGCCTTCTCTGCATTTAACAAAATGTGGTTTTTGTCTTTCTTTTTGTTGATGTGCTGTATGATGTTGATTTTATACGTTGAACCATCCTTGCATCCCTGAGATGAAGTCCACTTGTTTATGATATATACTCTGATGTGCTGTTGGATTTGGCTTATAAAGATTTTGTTACAGAATTTTTACATCCGTATTCATTAATGATATTGGTCTGTAGTTTCCTTTTTTGCTGGTATGAGTGTGATATTAGCTTCATGAAAGAAATTAGAGAGAATTTTTGTCTTCTAAATGTTTTGAAAGAGTCTAAGGATCAATTGTAGCAATTTTCTCTAAATATTTGATAGAATTTATCTGTAAAACCATCTGGTCGGAGCTTTTATTCTTGGGGAGTTTCTTAATAACTGCTTCAAATTCTTTACTTTTGATGGCCTGTTTAAGCTTTCTACTCCCTCCTTATTAAGTCTTGAGAGATGATATTTTTCCAGGAATCTGTCCATTTTTCTGGATCCTCTAACTTAACAAAGTATAGTTATTCACAATAAGCCCTCATGATGTCTTGGATTTCTTGAGGTTCTGTTGTAATAACGCCACTTTTATTTGTGATCTAATTTATTTGAGTTTTTTTTTGTTTGCCTTTTGAGTCTTGCCAGTGCTTTGTCTATCTTGTTTATTCTTTCAAAAAAAAAACAAAAAACAAGCTCTTGGTCTCATTGATTCTTTATATTTTTCTTCTGTTTGTATGTTGTTTATTTCTGCTTTGATTTTTATTATTTCTTTTTTTTCTACCTGTGTTTGGGTTCCTTTGCTATTGATTTTCTAGAGACTTAAGTTGTCCTTTTAAGCTTTTCATTTTGTTGTTTTCCTCTTTCCTAACATATTTCTAATTGTATTTCTATGAACATGAAATATTTCATATTTCTAACGTATTACCTAATTTTTTTCTATGAGTTTTCCCCTAATTACTGCCATTTCTATGTCCCATAAATTTTTGGCAATTTGTTTCTTTATTGTCATTCATCTCAAAGAATCTTATTTCTACATATTTTGCTGGCTCTACATTTGGTGCATAAATGTTGATCAGAGTTAGTACTTCTCGGTCTTATGTTCCCCTGAAAACTTTTGTCTCCTGATCCATCTTTGTCTTTGAATATTTTCTTGAGGCTGAATGCAATTTGTTTTGATAGAAGGATAGCTGGCCCATCTTTTTTTCTTTGAATGCTGTATATTATTGATTTACATTCTTTTATTCTAGGGCTATGTCTATCCTAAGCTTTTAAGTGTGTTTCCTGTAGGCAGTAGATATCTGGGTTTTGTTTCCTGATAAAACTCTCTACTCTGTGTCTTTTAATGGGTGAGTGTAGTCCATTGATATTTAAGGAAATTACTAACAAAAAGGTCTATTGTGCTGTAATATTGTGTAGGGTTGTTTTTGTTACAATTAGGTGTTTGGCTTTTGTAATTGATCTCTAAGAAGTTCATTTACAGTTGGTTTGGATAGTGCAAATATTGAAAATATTTTTGTCTGAGTGGTTTTAGCCCTCCTTTTCTCTTATGTATATGAGAGTAATAGACTCTAGGTTGAAAGTGTCTTTCATTTAGGACAGGGGTCTCAAACTCATGGCCTGCGGGCCATTTGTGACCCTCCATACAACATTTTGTGGACCACGGCCGGCATTCAAATATCGCAGTATTTGCGATTATTTTCTAACCGAATAATCGCAATAAAAATCACATTAGTAAGAAAAAATCACATTAAACATTTGCATACCCTGAGCAGTTTGGGGTATGCAAATGTTTAATGTGATTTTTGCGATTTTTTCTTACTAATGCGATTTTTATTGTGAATAATCGCGAATACTTTGCGCCTAGCACAGACATCATTTCCACTGCTCCTGCCCGCTGTCCCTTGCATTATCAGAGGCCTAAGGGAGAGAAGGGAGAGAAGTTTATTACAGAATTAGATTTTGTCATACCTTCATCATGACTTCATTAAGGCCTGCAGTGAAGAGAAAGATTGATGACGAGCACAGACAATTTCAGGAAAAGTGAGAAACGCAGTATTTCTTTGTTGAGCACAGGGGCATCCCCACATGTCTTACTCAGAAAAAGTTGCAGTGCACAAGGAATACAACTTGAAATGCCATTATTCAACTGAACATGCTGAAGAATGTGCAAAATATAAAGGAAATGAGAGAGCCAAACAGGTTGCCAGTCATAAAGCATGTCTAATGAGGCAACAAGATTTCTTCAAGAAAGCAACCAAAGAGAATGTTGCATCAGTCGAAGCTAGTTACATGGCTAGTGAGATGATTGCTAAGGCAGGGAAACCATTCACAGAAGGAGAGTTTGTTAAAAAATGCATGTTACAGGCTACAAGTATTATGTCCGGAAAAGGTCAGTTTAGCAAAATCAGCCTTTCTGCCAACACTGTGGCAGAGTGCATTTCTGACATGTCAAGTGACATTTATCATCAACTGTGTGAGAAAGCCAAATGTTTTGATGCATACTCAGTTGCTCTTGATGAGGGCACAGACACTGCGCAGCTCACAATTTATGTCCGTGGTGTTGATTGCAATTTTGAATCGACAGAGGAGCTGCTCACAATAATTCCAATGCATGGCCAGACCACTGCTAATGAGATATTTTGGCATCTGTGTGATGCCATTGAGAATGCAGGTTTGCCATGGAAGAGGTTTGTTGGAATAATAACCGATGGAGCACCATTGATGAAAGGGAGGAAAACTGGACTGGTGGCACTTGTTCAAATAAAAAACATGAAGAGGAGGGTGTAGAGAAGGCCATTGCTCTTCATTGCATTATCCATCAGCAGGCCCTTTGCAGTAAATGCCTGCCATGTGACATGTGATGTCTGTTGTGAAATGCATCAACCAAATCAGATCCAGGGGCTTAAAGCACAGGAGGTTCAATGCTTTTTTAGAGGAAATGGAGTCAGAATATGGAGATGTGCTCTATTTTACTGTGGTATGTTGGCTCAGCAGGGGAAATGTCCTAAAAAGATCTTTTGAGTTGAGAGAAAAAGTGAAAGCCTTCATGGAGAAGAATGGGAATGCTGTTTCTGAGTTGAGTGATCACAAAAGGCTCATAGACTTAGCTTTTCTTGTTGACATCACACATAAGCTGAATGTAGTAAACAAGATGTTACAAGGCCCGGGGCAGCTTATCAGTGCTGCCTATGACAACATGAGAGCATTCTCCACAAAACTTGTGTGATGGAAATTCCAGATCTCTCAGGCAAACCTTTGCCATTTCCCAGCATGCAAGGAACTTGTGGATGCAGGCATACCATACAGTGCTGAGAAATATGTTGATGCTATTTTTAAGCTAGAGTAGAAATTTGATCATAGATTTGCAGACTTCAAAAAGCAGAGCCACTTTCCAAATTTTTCCTTTGATGTGCAAAATGCCCCTCCTGTGCTTCAAATGGATCTCATTGACCTGCAATGCAACTCTGATCTCAAAGCCAAGTTTAGGGAGATTAGTGGAAAAGCAGACATGCATGGGCAATTTTTGAGAGAATTGCCCCCCAGCTTCCCTGAGCTTTCCTGAATGTTCAAGCGCACCATGTGCCTTTTTGGGAGCACATATTTGTGTGAAAAGTTATTCTCCACATTGAACTTCAATAAGTCAAAGTACAGGTCTAGACTTAATAATGATCATCTTTAAGCCTTACTAAGGGTCTCAACTGCTTCCTCTCTAAAGCCAAATGTGGTTTAGATTTGTGAGAAGAAGCAATGTCAAGTCTCTGGCAGCAAGGAATAGGCAAAAGATGCCATGTTCAGAACTGTTCATGACCTTCACTCAATGTTCTATTCATGTTCAGAGGAAATCATTAAAACTGTTAATAATGACATTTGAGAACTTTTTTTTTGTAAAATCCCTTATACGCCCCTGCCTCACCCCGACTCTGCCTCCTGCAGCCCCCAGTTAAATTGAGTTTGAGACCACTGACTTAAGAGTTTTAATATATAGTTTCCACTGCCTTATTGGTTGAATTGTTTCAAATGAAAGATATGGTTTGATTCTTATATTCCTTACTTTGTACTTCAGATTTTTTCTCCTTATTGCTTTAAAGAACTCCTCTCTCATCGTTGTTTTCTTTTTTTTCTTTTCTTTTTTTTTTTTTTTTGCAAGTTGGATTACTATATGTCTTGGTATTGATCTGTCATGTTATCTCACCTCTTGAATTTGTATAGCAGCCTCTTTTCATAGAGTAGGAAAATTTTCTGGTATTATTTTCCTCACTACTTGTTCCTTCTCTTTCCCTTTTTTCTCCCCTTCTGATAATCCTATAAGTCATTGATTATTTCTTTTTTCTTTGCTCATTAAGTACCTTAAGTTTTCTTCCAAAGTTTTGTCTCTCACTTCTTTTTTAAAGCATTTTAAAATACAATTTATTTTGGGATTAGACTTTATCATCCAAAAATGTCTGAGAAAGCACCAGTTAGAAAGTAAGTGGTGTGTGGGGAAGTTAGTGTGAAGAAGTTCTCAAATAAAAACATTCTAAGTAAAAAGAACGCATGATTAAAGGTCCTGAGGTAAGATAGCAGCTAGGAAGTCTGTGACAACAACCTAAGCATGCAGCTTCGGAGACCATGTCTTAAGAAACAGTGTTCCAATTTGCAAAAGTTACCACTTGCTCCCCAGCTCTTGCTCTAGAAAGGGTTGACTAAAACTCTAAATGGTTGTTGACAGAGTGCTTGTAATCGATGGAGCTGGAATTGATTGACTAAAGTGGAGAACAACCTAATATGAAGATGCTCACAGGAGCAGAAGCTGCATCATGGAGGCCCCTGCCACCATCTTAGAAATAGTAACATCTTAAAAAATAGTTATCACAACCATCTATAAACTCACAGTAATTAATGACTAAGCCCACAGAATTTCTATTAATTGCATTGTAACTGAAAGATTCTTAAAGGCAGAGGTCTTTTCCTTTTCATGCTCAATTTTTTGTGGCACCTGTGCCTTTCAAAGGCAGAGAAAATATTGCTGAGTATTTATTGTTTACACTTTCATTCACTCTGATATTTGTAAGGACCAGCAGTGTCCTAAGCACTTTACATAATTCATTCAAGTTAAAAAAACTTCAAGGAAACACTGAAATGAAATCTCACTGGGTCTGGTGCTTGCCTTGCATGCAGCTGAGCTGAGGTTTGATCCTCAGTATCCCATATGGTCCCCAAAGCCCTCGGTTTAATCTATGAGTACAGAGCCAGGAGTAAGCACTGAGCAACACTGGATGTAGAAGGAAGGAAGGAAGGAAGGAAGGAAGGAAGGAAGGAAGGAAGGAAGGAAGGAAGGAAGGAAGGAAGGAAGGAAGGAAGGAAGGAAGGAAGGAAGGAAGGAAGGGAAAATGATAAGTATGTATCTTTGAGAGAGAATGCAATTTTGTCTTTACTTAAACATCTTAATTACAAATATGTTCGTGATTAGGTTTCAGTCATGTAAAGAACAACTCACTTCACCAGTGAAACATTCCTACCACTAATGTCCCAAGTCTCCCTCCATCCCACCCCACCCCCAACTGTATTCCAGGCAGGCTTTCCAGTTCCCTCATTCATTCACATGATTATGGTAGTTCTCAGTGTAGTTATTTCTATAACTGAACTCACCACACTTTGTGGTGAGCTTCATGAAGTGAGCTGGAAGTTCCAGCCCTCCTCTCATTGTCTCTGGCGATTGTTACAAAGATGACTTATTTTTCTTAAAACCCATAGATGAGTGAGACTATACTGCATCTCTCTCTCTCCCTCTGACTTATTTCACTCAGCATGATAAACTCCAAGTACATCCATGTATAGGAAAATTTCATGACTTCAATTTCCTGATGGCTGCATAATATTCCATTATGTATATGTACCAAATTTTCTTTAGCCATTTGTCTGTTGAAGGGCATCTTGGTTGTTTCCAGAGCCTGGCTATTGTGAATAGTGCTGCAATAAATATAGATGTGAGGAAGGGGTTTTTGTATTGCATTCTTGTATTCCTAGGGTATATCGCTAAGAGTGGAATAGCTGGGTCGAATGGGAGCTCAATGTCCAGATTTTGGAGGAATCTCCATATTGTTTTCACTAGAGGTTGGGACTAGATGGCATTCCCACCAGCAGTGGATAAGAGTTCCTTTCTCTCCATGTCCCCCACCAGCACTGATTGTATCTCATTCTTTGTGATGGTGTGCCAATCTCTGTGGTTATGAGGTGGTATCTCATCATTGTTTTGATTTGCATCTCCCTGATAATTAGTGATGAGGAGCATTTTTTTCATGTGCCTTTTGGCACTTTGTATTTATTTTTCAATCAAAGTGTCTGTTATTTCTTCTTCGCATTTTTTGATGGATTAGATATTTTTTTTCTTGTAAAGTTCTGTCAGTGCCCTATATATTTTGAATATTAACCCTCTTACTGATGGGTATTTGGTGAATAGTTTTTCCCACTCAGTGGGTGGCTCTTGTATTCTGGGAAACTATTTCTTTTGAGGTGCAGAAGTTCTCTGCTTAATGTATATCCCATCTGTTGATCTCTGCTTCCACTTGCTTGGAAAGAGCAGTTTCCTCCCTTGAGATGCCTTTAGTCTCAGTGTCATGGAGTGTTTTACAACGTGTTGTTCTACTATCCTTATGGTATCAGGTCTGATATCGTCTTTAATCCATTTGGATTTTACCTTTGTGCATGGGTGTTAACTGTTTAATTGTGTAATATGTTATTGAAGGTATATCTGTTTTAGAGTTTTATTTGTTCTAGGTAAGCAAGTTTACCAAGTATGGTATAAATGTTGCAAAATAGTTTGTTGGGTTGTTCTTTCTGGTTTCAGGGTATATATTTTCTAAGGGAAAGAGTTGTTGGGCCCAATCTGCCCAAGACCATCTGTTTGTTTGGACAGCTGTACTACGGCCCTAGAGTGTGTAACTGCAGTTCCCGCTGCCCTCTCCTGAGCAGGAGGAGTGTGGGCTTCTTGCCAGCAGCTGCTGGAGCCTCAGTGAAGGCAGTTGGAGGAGGGACCCATTTAAGTGTGCTCTTGGTTTAAAACATGCCTTTGAGGTCCTTGTGCCCTACCCACACAAATTAAAGTTCCCAAAGATTTGGGGTAGTGGGTAATGGGTTTTTTATGGTGAGTTGCACCCCAACTCACCAAGCCAGAGGAGTAGGGGGTTTCTTGCTGGCAGTGGCTGGAGATGCAGTTTCAATATTTTATTTTCTTACATGAGGTTATCTAATTGTTCCAACACGCTTGTTGAAGAGACTTTTTTTAATTTTATTTTAGGTTTTTGGTTCCTTTTGTCAACGACTTAACTGGACTCATAAACACGGGGGTTCTGTTACTAGATTGTTTATTCTGACACATTGGTCTGAAAGTCTGCCTTTGTTCCAAATCCATACTGTTTTGATCACCCTATGGGCTTTCTAGTAGAGCTTAAATTTATGTAATGAGAAGCCTCAGTTTCTTGTTTTTTAATATGGGTTTGGCTATTCTAGGTCTTTTATGAATCCACACAAACTGTCTAATTGATTGTTCTAAGTCCTTGAAGACTATTTTCTTAATTTGGATAGAGATTGCATGAATTGTATATAGTAATTTCGAGAGAGAAGGTCATTTTGATATATTGATCTTCCCAATTCATTAGCATAAATTATTTCTCCATTTCCTTAGATCAATCAATTTATTTCTTAAATGTTTGTTGTATAGGTCTCTCACCTCCTTATAAGTTAATTTCTATAGGTAATTGATGGTTTTTTACATCATTTTAAATGGGACTTACTCTTTAATTTCTTTCTCATTTGAGCCATTATTTGTATAAAGAAATGAAACTGTTTTTTTTGTATTGACTTTGTAGCCAGCACTTTGCTGTACTGGTTTATTGTTTCTAGGAGCTTTTTTCTTTTGTGGACACTTTAGGTCTTTGATGATATTCATCATGGCATTTGCAAATATAGTAATTGACTTTTTTTTTTCTAATTTTGATTACTTGTAATTTCCTTTCTCTTGCCTTATTGCTATTTCTAAAACTTCTAATACTATTGTGAATAAGAGTTGAGACAATGTACATCCTTACTTAGTGCCTGACCTTAGTGAAAATGTTTTCAAGTTTTGCCATTTGGAATAATGATGGCTATGGGCTTTTTATAGATAGCTGTTTTGATCTTTAGAAATTTCCCTTCCATATCTATTTTGCTGAGAGTTTTAATTATGAATGAGTGTTGGATCTTGTCAAATAATTTCCTTAAATTGATTCCCATGATAATATGATTTTTATCCTTCCTTTTTATGATGTGGTGTATTACATTGATTAGCATATGTTGGACCATATTTTCATCCTCAAGATGGAAACTACTTGGTTTTGACATATAATCTTTTTTGATATATTGTTGAAATTTGGTTTGGTAAGATTTTTTGTTAAGGCATTTCTGCATATCAAGGAGATGGTGTGTAGATTTCTTGGTAAATAAAACTTTGGGGATAAGCATAAAATTAGTCTCTCATAGGTATTAGGGAAATATAAGGGAAGATTTCTGGCTCTTTGATATTTTGGAAGAGTCTAAGGATAAATGGTAATAACTCTTCTCTGAATATTTGAGAAAACTCACCCCAAATTAATCTGGTCCTCTCTCTCTTGGAGAGATTTGTAATTACTCTACTCAGTAACTATTGAGAGTTCTTGTAAATAAAGATTAAAAAAAACTTCATCCAAAGAAAGCTAAACTAAAACTTGGAATCAACCTGGATTCCAAAAACAGACAAGTAGATCATGAAGATATGGTACATATATACAATGGAATATTATATATCTGTAAGGAATGATGCAATCATGTAATTTGTTGTGACATGGATGGAATTGGAATATATTACATTAAATGAAATAACCCACAAGAAGGATAAATACAAAATATTATCAGTTATGTGTGGTATTAGAATAACTGCATGAAAAAATGACATGGATAAAATGCGAGTTGTCTCAAACACTATTGGTCCAAGTGTATAGTGAGGAGAAGGAAAAGAATTGAGTGGGGAAGGAGAAAATTAATTAAGAAAAGTCTGAGGGCCAAGAGTCAAGTGGTATCGGGTATATGAGTGGTCTCAGGTAGAGTTTAAAAAAAGATAGAGGGGCCGGGCGGTGGCGCTGGAGGTAAGGTGCCTGTGCTAGCCTAGGACGGACCACGGTTCGATCCCCCGGCGTCCCATATGGTCCCCCAAGAAGCCAGGAGCAACTTCTGAGCGCATAGCCAGGAGTAACCCCTGAGCATCACAGGGTGTGGCCCAAAAACCAAAAAAAAAAAAAAAAAAAAAAAAAAAAAAAGATAGAACTAAATATCTAAGTCAAAGTTAACAACAATGAAATCCAAAGATCCAAACTTTTACAGTCTAAACTTAAAATGTGCTTGTTATATTGGAAAACTAGGAGACAATGGGTGGTGGTATGGGATGCACTCTGGGAATATTGGTAGAGGGGGGTCAGCACTGGTAGTAGGATTGGCCCTGAGTCATTGTAGGTCTGAAACACAACTATCAAAGACTTTATAAATCACATGGTTTCAAAAAATAAAATAAAAAAATTTAAATTACAAAAAAAGAATTAAGGAATGAGTAAAAAATACTATGATCAGAAATATTTTCTTTTTTTTTCTCAGTCATTTCTTTTCATACTTAGAGAGAACATAGCTCACAAAAATAGTGAACAAATAAACTCCTCCAAGGGACCCAATATCTGCAAATAAAATGATAATTAGTATAAAAATGTATTGAGAGAGAGATGCAGAATAGTCTCACTCATCTATGGGTTTTAAGAAAAATAAAAGTCATTTTTGTAACAATCCTCAGAGACAATGAGAGGAGGGCTGGAACACCAGCTCACTCCATGAAGCTCACCACAAAGAGTGGTGAATACAGCTATAGAAATAACTACACAGAGAACTACCATAATCAAGTGAATGAATGAGGGAACTGGAAAGCCTGTCTGGAGTACAGGTGGGGATGGGGTGGGATAGAGGAAGATTTGGGACATTGGTGGTGGGAATTTTGCACTGGTGAAGGGGGGTGTTCCTTACATGACTGAAACCTAATCACAATCATTTATGTAATCAAGATATTCAAATAAAGAAGGAAAAAAACAAAAACAAAAAAATACAATGTATTGAACATTCCCCTTTTCTTTCTTATTTGTTTTTAGCAAACTGCTTTTGAGTTTGTACCTCCTATCTTATTTTCTCTTGCTTAATAGTTTTTTTTAAATTACAAGTACTTCTTAAAAACCCTAATTGAAATGCCTTAAATTATAAGTTTAAAAACATTTTTCTGGGCTTCCTTATCTCTGTGGAAGGCTGCTGAGAAAGACCCCAATGACCTTAATCAACTTAATCTCCTCAAGGTTCACGGACCAGGTTCACAGACCAGCAGGGAGGAGCACTGCTGCTCTGCTTCGTTACATGGCTATGCACATCTCCCAGCCCATGAACCCCACCATGATACAGAATAAAAGTCACTCTATAAACATGTTAGTGAGGAAACAATGCTGGACAACAAAATGCATAAAGAGTGAAGATAGCAGCTCTGACATCCCAGAGAGTATCAAACGCATAGTTAACTGCCAAGGCATACATAAACTTTTAGGGGAGCTCAGCCCACCAGATGTATCCTCAGATTTTCCTGGTGGGGAGAATTGATATAACCCCATGGGGTTCCTCAAAAGGCCTGCTATGGATGCCTTTTTCCCGAGTGGATAGTTGAGGAATTTCCGAAGAGATGTTTGGCATTACATTTTTTATCATTATTTTGCTTTTCTCCTTTGTAAATATCAGGAAAAATTGTGGCTTCTATCGAATAATTTGGATCATAAATTCCAGCACCAAAGATTACTAAGACAATCTTTTTTCTCTTTTTCAAATATGTCTTTGTAACTGTAGTCTATGGGTATCAAGGGCAAATGCAGATCCTGGCTATTGACTTTCCTTTAGAAATAGAGAAACACATTTTAGGTGATTTGGCTTCTTTCTTTCCTTGACCTGTAAAACAACATCGAAGACCAAATTCCTAGATATTTCCTACTTCCTCCTAATCCTGATTTTGCATTTAAAGTAAGCAGACAAAGAGCTGCCTTAAGTTGGAATCTTCTCCTTAGTAATTTAGAATTTTACAGTCACACCCATAGCTTAGGTATTGTCACTGTTGTATTTTGCTTTGTGATTATAATTATTCTTCTCTACACCTAATGCTAGTTTTACTCCTATAAATTCCCCTGCTCAAAAAAATTAAATTTCTTGCACTCTTGCTAGAAGATGTGTTGACCCACACACTCTGTGTGTGGTTCCATTTTTTCATATTTCATATTTGGCCTCTCATGCTTCCGCTTTTCTTTTGTGAAGGATTTGCTTCCCATTAGAGATGCTGAGACACAAGACTCCTGCAGCAGTTAACCTCTCAGACAAGGAGTTTATAGTACTAATATAGAAGGTGTTAATAGAACTCAACTGAATTTCTGAAGGTTTCCTCAGGGGCCTAGGGAGCACACCCCCAAAAAAACTGCATTTTGAAGCTGGTGAGTGCCTACATTCTGGGGCTGCGGGATCGCTCTGCCCTGCCGTGCCTTTGTTCACTCTGAGGACTTCAGGAAACTCCTATCTCTGTCTGCCTGAAACTGTGCTTCTGAATTTCCAAAGGTTTCCTCAGGGGCCTAGGGAGCACCCCCCAAAAAAACTGCATTTTGAAGCTGGTGAGTGCCTACATTCTGGGGCTGCGGGATCGCTCTGCCCTGCCGTGCCTTTGTTCACTCTGAGGACTTTGCGGAAAACTCCTATCTCTGTCTGCCTGAAACTGTGCTTCTGAATTTCCGAAGGTTTCCTCAGGGGCCTAGGGAGCACCCCCCCCAAAAACTGCATTTTGAAGCTGGTGAGTGCCTACATTCTGGGGCTGCAGGATCGCTCTGCCTTGCTGTGCCTTTGTTCACTTTGAGGACTTCAGGAAACTCCTATCTCTGTCTGCCTGAAACTGTGCTTCTGAATTTCTAAAGGTTTCCTTAGGGGCCTAGGGAGCGCACCCCAAAAAACTGCATTTTGAAGCTGGTGAGTGCCTACATTCTGGGGCTCTGGGATCGCTCTGCCCTGCCGTGCCTTTGTTCACTCTGAGGACTTCGAGGAAAACTCCTATCTCTGTCTGCCTGAAACTGTGCTTCTGAATTTCCGAAGGTTTCCTCAGGGGCCTAGGGAGCGCACCCCCAAAAACTGCATTTTGAAACTGGTGAGTGCCTACATTCTGGGGCTGCGGGATTACTCTGCCCTGCTGTGCCTTTGTTCACTTTGAGGACTTTCAACTAGAGGCAGCAGAAGAGCTCAGCCGCTTCGCTTCCCTTCACAGCCGTGAACTCTTCCTAATCAATGAACCCCACCACAACACGCAGGAAAAACCACACTACAAGCGTGACAATGGGGAAAACTCGCAGGCAAACACCATCTATAGAGAATGAAGATGAAAGCTCGGTTGATTTAATAAATTCCAACCACCTGATTAACCTTTCAGATAAGGAGTTTAGAATAGAAATATGGAATATGTTTGTAGAACTCAAAAAGAGCATAGATCGATCTGAAGAGAACACAAAGACAGAAATCAGAAAACTCCAAACTGAAATAACAGATCTGAAAAATACGGTTGCTCAACTGAAAACTGCAATGGATAGCCTCGCAAACAGGATATAAGCAGCTGAGGAGAGAATCGGAGTACTGGAAGATGAGATGCAGAAAAGCTCAACACAACAGAAGAAATTGGAAAAGAACCTTAAGACAAACGAACAGGAAATGGATCAAGTACTCAAGGCATGTGAACAGATGAAAATAGAAGTCTTTGATAAAATCAACAGAAATAACATAAGAATCATTGGAGTCCCAGAAACCCAGGAAGGAGATCTCCAAGAAAAATCAACTGTCAAAGACATCATCAAAGAGATACTCCCAGAGTTAAAGACTACATGCAATCAAATCCTGCATGCCCGAATAATACCAGCTAAAAGAAACCCAAAGAAAAACACCCCAAGACATATCCTCATTACAATGACAAATCCCATAGATAGGGATAGAATACTGAAAGCAGCAAGATCAAAAAGGGAAATTACATTCAAAGGAGCATCCCTAAGACTTACAGCAGACATGTCACAAGAAACTCTCAAGGCCAGAAGACAGTGGTTGGATATTGTGACAAGATTGAATGAAATGAATGCCTCACCAAGAATACTGCACCCAGCCCGACTCACTTTCAGGTTTGGAAGAAGAATACACAGCTTCATGGATAAACAACAGCTCAGAAACTTCACAGATGATAAACCAGCCTTAAAGGAAAAACTGACAAGTCTACTCTAAGACAAGAGAGACCAACAAACACAGCAAACTTATCTACAAAGATGACATTAAATCCTATGACAATCATCTCCCTCAATGTCAATGGACTAAATTCACCAATTAAAAGACACAGAGTGGCAAAATGGGTCAAAAAGATGAATCCAACCTTCTGCTGCCTACAAGAAACACATCTGAATAGTCAGAACAAACATAGACTCAAAATCAAAGGTTGGAAGAAAATTATCCAAGCAAACAACACCCTGAAAAAAGCTGGGGTGGCCATATTAATATCAGATGACACCAACTTTACATTCAGAAAAGTGGTAAGGGATAAAGATGGACACTATGTACTAATCAAGGGATATGTGCAACAGGAAGAAATCAGACTATTAAACATATATGCACCCAATGAGAGACCAGCAAATTATCTAATACAATTACTGACAAATCTGAAAGAAGACATCAATAATAACACTATCATTGTGGGAGACTTCAACACAGCCCTATCAACACTTAATAGGTCAACCAGACTGAAACCCAACAAAAACATACTAGCCCTGAAAAGAGTTATGGAAGAAAGAGGACTAGTAGATATATACAGGACACTCCATCCCAAAAAACCTGGATACACATTCTTTTCCAAAGTACATGGGTCATTCTCCAGAATAGACTACATGCTGACACATAAAACATACCTCCATAAAATCAAGAGGACAGAAATCTTGCAGGCTACCTTTGCTGATCACAAGGCTTTGAAATTAGATGTGAACTACAAAGCCACACAGAAGAAAAACTTTAACAATTGGAAATTAAACACCCTGCTACTGAACAACCAGTGGGTCCAAGATGAAATTAAAAAGGAAACCAAAACTATCCTGAAAACAAGTGATAATGAAGACACAAACTGCCAGAATCTATGGGACACAGCAAAAGCGGTCTTGAGAGGAAAATTTATAGCTCTACAAGCAAACATCAGGAAGGAAGAAGGAGCATACCTGAATAACTTAATGGTGCAGCTCAAAAAAATTAAAAAATAACCAACAAAAGGAACGAAAAATAGGGAGACAGAAGGAAATAATAAAGCTGAAAGCAGAACTCAATGAAGTGGAAAACCAAAAAGCAATCTGAAAGATCAACGAAAGCAGAAGCTGGTTCTTTGAAAAAATAAACAAGATTGATAGACCATTGGCAAAACTCACAAAGAAAGAGAGAGAGTAATCTGATAACCCATATTAGAAATGAAAAGGGGGAGATCACAACAGAAATTGCAGAGATCCAAAGGATAATCAGAGGCTACTTTGAGAAACTTTATGCTAGAAAACATGAGAACCTAGAAGAAATGGAAAAATTCTTGGACACTTATAACCTTCCACATTTAAGTAAGGAGGATGTAGCATATATAAACACCCCCATCACTACTGAGGAAATTGAAACTGTAATCAAACATCTACCAAAAAAGAAAAACCCAGGCCCAGATGGTTTTCCTAATGAATTTTTTCAAATCTTTCAAGAGGAGCTACTACCAATCCTAGCCAGACTCTTCCATGAAATTGAAAAAAAGGGAACACTGCCAAACAGCTCTTATGAAGCCAACATCACCTTGATACCAAAACCAGACAGAGACGCTGCCAAAAAAGAAAATTACAGACCAATATATCTGATGAATGCTGATGCAAAGATCTTCAACAAAATCCTGGCAAATAGGATCCAATGCATCATCAAGAAGATCATAAACTACGACCAAGTATGCTTCATCCAGGAATGCAAGGATGGTTTAACATCTGTAAATCTATTAACATCATACACAACATCAACAACAAGAAAAATAAAAATCACATGATCATATCAATAGATGCAGAGAAAGCATTTGATAAGGTCCAACACCCATTCTTGATCAAAACTCTCAGCAAGATGGGAATGGAAGGAACATTTCTCAATCTAGTTGAAGCCATCTATCACAAGCCAATGGCAAATATTATCCTCAATGGAGAAAAACTAAAAGGGTTTCCTCTAAATTCGGGTACAAGACAAGGCTGTCCGCTCTCACCACTCCTCTTCAACATAGTACTGGAAGTTCTTGCTATAGCAATCAGGAAAGAAAAAGATATCAAGGGAATTCAGATAGGAAAGGAAGAAGTCAAGCTCTCATTGTTTGCAGATGACATGATACTCTACTTAGAAAACCCTAAAGACTCTACTACAAAGCTTCTAGAAACAATAAATTCATATAGCAAAGTGGCACGCTACTAAATCAACCTAAATAAATCAATGGCCTTTTTATACATCAATAATGATAGGGAAGAGATGGAAGTCAGGAAGGCAATCCCATTCACAATAGGCCACATAAACTCAAATATCTTGGAGTCAACTTGACCAAAGACGTGAAGGACCTATACAAAGGAAACTATAAAGCCCTGCTTCAGGAAATAAGAGAGGACACACGGAAATGAAAACACATACCCTGCTCATGGATTGGCAGGATTAACATCATTAAAATGGCAATACTCCCCAAAGCATTATACAGATTTAATGCGATCCCCTTAAAAATACCCATGACATTCTTCAAAGAAGTGGATCAAACACTTATGAAGTTCATCTGGAACAATAAACATCCTCAAATAGCTAAAGCACTCCTAGGAAAAAGAAAAATGGGAGGCATTACTTTCCCCAACTTTAAACTGTACTACAAAGCAATAGTTATTAAAACAGCCTGGTATTGGAATAAAGACAGACCCTCAGATAAGTGGAATAGGCTTGAGTTCTCAGAGAATATTCCCCAGGCATATAATTACCTAATTTTTGACAAAGGAGCAAGAATCTTAAGTGGAGCAGGAAAAATCTCTTCAACAAGTGGTGCTGACAGAACTGGTTAGCGACTTGCAAAAAAGCGAACATAGACCCCCAGTTAACATCATGTATCAAGGTAAAATCCAAATGGATTAAAGACCTTGATATCAGACCTGATACCATAAGGTATATAGAACAACACGTCGGTAAAACACTCCATGACATTGAGACTAAAGGTATCTTCAATGAGGAAACTGCACTTTCCAAACAAGTGGAAGCAGAGATTAACAGATGGGAATACATTAAACTGAGAAGCTTCTGCACCTCAAAAGAAATAGTGCCCAGGATACAAGAGTCACCCACTGAGTGGGAGAAACTATTCACCCAACATCCTTCAGATAAGGGGCTAATATCCAAAATATACAGGGCACTGATAGAACTTTACAAAAAAAAAATCTAATCTCATGAAAAAATGGGGAGAAGAAATGAACAGACACTGATAAAAAAGAAATACAAATGGCCAAAAGACACATGAAAAAATGCTCCTCGTCACTAATCATCAGAGAGATGCAAATCAAAACAAAGATGAGATACCACCTAACACCACAGAGATTGGCGCACATCACAAAGAATGAGAACAATCAGTGCTGGCGGGGATGTGGAGAGAAAGGAACTCTTATCCACTGCTGGTGGGAATGCTGTCTAGTACAGCTTCTATGGAAAGCGATATGGAGGTTCCTTCAAAATCTGGAAATTGAGCTCCCATTCGACCCAGCTATTCCACTCCTAGGGATATACCGTAGGAACATAAGAATACAATATAAAAACCCCTTCCTCACACCTATATTTATTGCAGCACTATTCACAATATCCAGGCTCTGGAAACAACCAAGATGCCCTTCAACAGACGAATGGCTAAAGAAACTGTGGTACATATACACAATGGAATATTATGCAGCCATCAGGAGAGATGAATTCATGAAATTTTCCTATACAGGGATGTACATGTAATCTATTATGCTCAGTGAAATAAGTCAGAAGGAGAGAGAGAGACGCAGAATAGTCTCACTCATCTATGGGTTTTAAGAAAAATAAAAGTCATTTTTGTAACAATCCTCAGAGACAATGAGAGGAGGGCTGGAACACCAGCTCACTCCATGAAGCTCACCACAAAGAGTGGTGAGCACAGTTATAGAAATAACTACACTGAGAACTACCATAGTCAAGTGAATGAATGAGGGAACTGGAAAGCCTGTCTGGAGTACAGGTGGGGGTGGGGTGTGATGGAGGGAGATTTGGGACATTGGTGGCGGGAATGTTGCACTGGTGAAGAGGGGTGTTCTTTATATGACTGAAACCTTATCACAATCATTTATGTAATCAAAGTATTCAAATAAAAAATTTAAAAAATAGCTTCATAAATTAAAAAGAAAAATACAAGGAAGGAAAAGGGAAGGAAGAAAGAAAGAAAGAAAGAAAGAAAGAAAGAAAGAAGAAGAGAGAAAGAAAGAAAGAAAGAAAGAAAGAAAGAAAGAAAGAAAGAAAGAAAGAAAGAAAGAAAGAAAAAGAAAGAAAGAAGAAAGAAAGAAAGAAGAAGAAAGAAAGAAAGAAAAGAAAGAAAGAAAGAAAGAAAGAAAAAAGAAAAGAAAGAAAGAAAGAAGAAAAAGAGAAAGAAAGAAAAAGAAAGAAAGAAAGAAAAAGAAAGAAAGAGAGGGAGAAAGAGAGAGAAAGAAAGAAAGAAAGAAAGAAAGAAGAAAGAAAGAAAGAAAGAAAGAAAAAGAAAGAAAGAAAGAAAGAAAAGAAAGAAAGAAAGAAAGAAAAGAAAGAAAGAAAAGAAAGAAGAAAGAAAGAAATAGAAAGAAAGAAAGAAAGAAAGAAAGAAAAGAAAGAAAGAAAGAAAGAAAGAAAGAAAGAAAGAAAGAAAGAAAGAAAAAGAAAGAAGAAAGAAAGAAAGAAAGAAGAAAGAAAGAAAGAAAGAAAGAAAGAAGAAAGAAAGAAAGAAAGAAAAAGAAAGAAAGAAAGAAGAAAGAAGAAAAGAAAGAAAGAAAAGAAAGAGAAGAAAGAAAGAGAAGAAAGAAAGAAAGAAAGAAAGAAAGAAAGAAAGAAAGAAAGAAAGAAAGAAAAAAAAGAAGAAAGAATGAGAAAGAAAGAAGAAAGAAAGAGAAAGAAGAAAAAGTAAGAAAGAAAAAGAAAGAAGAAGAAAGAAAGAAAATGTAAAAGGATGAAAAAGTAATAAATAAAATGGATAGATGAAAGGAAGAAAGAAAGGGAAAAAAAAAAAAAAAAAGAGAGAAAAAAAGAAAGAAAATAAAAATATATGAGGTGAAGTGAGGTCAGTTTCAAAGTACCATATCATGAAAACTGGTTAATCAAATGCAGAAAAAAGAAAACCGTCATACATTTTCCTTTCTAAATGTGTACACAAAAGGTACATACAAATAATGAAATACCTTGATATCAGACATTATTATGTAAAATATGATAAAAACACAAGTAAGACTCTTCATAATGTTAAATATAGAGGCAGTTTCAATGATTCAAGCTGTTCCTATGTCAAAAATAATGAGATTAACCATATACAAGACATGAGCTCTCTTTGAGTCTCCTTGGATCCCAAAAGAGAAGTAGAAATAAATAAAAATTGGAACGTTTTTAAGAGAAACTGGATAGATGCAAAGAAGCTTATTTTAATAAAAACTCTACATTTACATTGCATAGACTTTAAGTGGGAATAAAATTGAACTCAAAACTAATTTCAAAACACAAAGTACCTATGCAATACATTGTTTTTTATTAATCTGAATTATGTATTTAGAGACTTACCATTAGAAGTAATGTATAAATGTAAAAACAATCCTAAATACAAAAGGTACTTAAACATTTATTTGTAAGTTCCTGGCATATGGCACATGGCACTGTAGTAAACACCAACCTTTCAGACCTGAGGACTAGTTTAATTCCCTGCAACATTCCACTGTGCAAGAATGTCAGTGGCCATGTGATCTATGTCCAAAAGTGTACAACCACCTCTACCAAATACTTGACCAACCTAATCCACAAAAGAATTGGTTTTGAATGACCATTTAAAAATACATTGATTTGGGGTGAGATAGATAGTGCAGTGAGTGGAACAATTATCTAAAATTAATTCTACTAGGACTCAATACCCAGCATTTCATTTGACCCCTTTGAGTCCACCAGGAGTGATCCCTAAACAACATCAGGTGTAATCCCAAAACCAAAAAAAAACAACACAAAAATAAACAAAAAATACATTAATTGAATAAAGTGTGCTTAAAATATTATTAACAAGTGAATGAAGAAATAGCTATACAGCTGAATACTTTGCAGCTATTAGAAAAATTAAATAATAACATTTATACAATTATGAATATGGAGAGTATTATGCTAAGCAAAATAATGCAGAGGGAGAGGCTTAGACATAGAATGTTTGCACTCACTTGTGCAATATATAATAAAAGAGTATTATAATAATACACAGATATAATAAAGTTGAGGGCCCACAGGACTAATACATGGTAGAAAGCTTGTCACAAAGAGTAAGGAAATACAATTAGGGCAGACAAGGGACCCCTATGACAATGATAGTTGTAAATGATCATTTGGGACAGGAACTGTGTGCTAAAAGGACATAATGTGCTATATGTGCATCACACCCATTCAGAATTATATTACACACCACAGTGTATCAAAAGTGGAATAAAGGACATAGGAGAGGGAGAAGCTTACCACAGAGTGGTGAGTTTGCTTAGAGAAAGAACTACAGTGACAACTATCATGACAATTGTGGTAAGTGAGAGAAATAGAATGCATGTCTCAAATACAGGCAAGGAGTAGGGGATGAGGAAGATGGAGAACATGGATGGTGAAAAGGTTACACTGGTGAAGGGAGGTGCTCTTTTTTATAACTGAAATCCATCTATTAATATGTTTGTAATATGGTGCCTAAAAAAGATATTATTTAAAAATAAAATGACTATGTAGTGCCAATTATCAAACCATATGCAAAACATATTCTCTTGATCTTTGAGACATCTCCTTGGCTCTTTAATAGCAATTTTACTCTCTTGAAGATATTATTAAAAAAGAGAGTGAGAAAGGAGAAAGAAGATGAAGAAATAAGATGATGAAGATGAAAGAAGTAGAGAAGATGAAGAAAAGAAGAAGATGAAGAAGGAAGAACAACAACTACAGCAACAAGAACAAGAACAAGAATGTCTGAAGCAGGCAGGGGAGAGAACATGAGTGAAACTGGGGACATGTTGGTGGAAAATGTTCCATAGTGCAAGGGTCTTTATATATTATGTGACTACAACTCAATCATGATCAACTTTGTAACTGAAAAAAATGTATTATGAACAACCTTGTAACCATGGTGTTTAAATAAAATAATTTTTAAAAATAAAAAATATATGTCATTAACAGGGCAGGAAAGATAACAAAGGGATTAGATCACTTGCCTTACATGAAGATGACTGAGATTAGATTCCCCAGAACAGCATACGGTCCTCCAATACTGCAAAGAATGATGCCTAATGCCTGAACAAAATCAGAGTTAGGCCCCAAATATTTCAGAATATTGCCCAAACATAAATACACACATAAGTATACATATATAAATGTACATATAGATGTATATGTATACATCTATACATATCTGACAAAATATGTGCACTTAAAAGTATATTGTGGATTTAAAGTTAGAATTGAAACAGACATAGACCTCCCTGCCGCAAATCTTTTGCCACTCTCAAGAGGGTCAGATTGTGTGATAAAAAGATGCCCAGGAACCCACACACCACAAGAAAATCTCAGAAGACAATGGGGAAACCTATACTTCCATCATGAGTATAAGACATGTATTACACTACCTCTTTACCTGCTCTTCCCAAAAGTAAGGTAGTCTTTTGCATCATGAGTATAAGACATGTATTACACTACCTCTTTACCTGCTCTTCCCAAAAGTAAGGTAGTCTTTTGCATCACTTTGTTCCTTTAATTACTTTTTTATTTCATTTTTTAAATTTTTTTTCTTTTTATATATACGTGAGCACATATATTTTTATTTCTATTTTTATCTTTTTGGGGATGTGACCTATTTCGGTTTTCTTCTCTTTCCACCCTCAAATGCACTGGCAATACAATGTAGCACCATTTCTCTCTGCAAAGGCACACTAAAAAAAAGGGAAAATACTACGTATAAAAACGAGCTCTTATCTATTAGGGTTAAGAACTCATACTTGTTTACAATACAGGGGCATCTCCTACCTTGAAAATATGTCATGTGGACCCAACTTAGACTCCAGGTGATTAGACACCAACCATCCAGCCTTGAACCCTGGATCCCAGACATAGAAATGACACAGTTCTTCACAACAGTCACAAGAAACAATCCCATCCAGGACATCCTTAATACTGCCTGGACACCAACAAGTGCCAGCTCTAATATGATATACTGACAACTAGGAAACTGGGAACAACTTGACCCAAGAGCAGGTTATCCTACTTCACCAGCTAATGATAAGACAAAATCAGAAGACTTGTCACCCTTTGGTCTCTCAAAATGCAAAGTCTCGATTTACAGATGACTGGCTGATAGAACCATGACCGGACTGTATGTATCCTGGGACCAATAAAAAAGCCCTAGTCTAGGGTTTGAGCTATGACCTGCACAACAACCATGATCTCTAGTTCCAGAGGTCTGTCTGAGACAATTGCAACGGAATGGGTCTCCTGGAAACATAACTAAAGATGTTATCCCAGGCCCCATCCTAGGATCAGCACAAAGACCAAGACCACCAACCACAGAAGACGGATTAAAATGACACTGAAAGAACAGAACTTCTAGAACCACAAGAAAGAAAAACTTCATCATAAGTTCCACTCCCTGACCTGTGCAGACACTGAGATCTCTAGATACAGAGGTCTGATTTTATCACCCAGGATGGAGCAGAAGTCTTCCATACACCACAAAAGCACCAATGGGAGAGTAAATGAACCTGAAAGGAGTCTATAGTTAATCCCATGACAAAATGCTTCAAGGGTGGAGAAACCCTGTATCTCTTAGGCCAAGGGAATTCCTTTCTGAATGACCCCAATATTTACTCTACCTGCGCAGGAGGGAAGAAAAAAAAGGGGGGGGGGAGGCAAAAAGCACAAAACAATTTTTTTATTTATCTAGTCTTTGTCAATTTCTTTGTTTTGGTGTAGATATTGAAGTTTTTGTCTCCATTCATGTTTATTTTTTTCTTCTTTTCTTTTCTTCCCTATGTGCTCTGCCATGTTTTTTTTTATCTCAAGACCATGGCTTTTATGTGGTGCTTATCTTTATTGTTGGAGTGCTCACTGGATAATTTATTTGACACCTCTTTGTCTACTGTTGTGGTGTTTCACCTTCTTTTTCCCCTTCGTCTCTCAAAGCTAGGATAAGAGCCTCCAGAAAGACTCTGCTCATTTTTGGCATATTTGATTTTTTTCCCCAGTTCTTCACTTTTTTCTTCTTCAAACAAAATCACATAAATTGAACTATCTAGTTCCCCCCTCTCAATCAGAGCGGAAAATAAGGCAGGTACAAAGACCAAACAAGTTTAGGACCACTAAGTAGTAAGCTAGGCACAGAAAGGACCACTTATTCTGGAAGCCCTGGGGGTGAGGGAGGAGGATATGGGAGGTAGGACGGGAACGGAGGTGGAGGGAAGATGATTCGGTGATGGGAATTCCCTTGATTTTATGTTAATATGTACCTAAAATATTATTGTCAATGATATGTAAGCCACTATGATTAAAATAAAAATTATATTTACAAAAAAAAAGAATTGAAACAGACATAATATCATCTATGTTGCTAAGTGATTTCAGTCCATGGTTTCCAAGGTTAGAAATGATATGTAACATACAAAAATTTGTTTATACATCTTACTTACTACACATTTAAAGCATATTTTCAATTTTATGGGTTCCTCAAGAAAATAATAATTTGATTTTCCAAAAATGAAAATGAAGAAAGTAAACAAAAATACATTTTGAACTGAAACTGTCATAGAGAACAAATTATTTCATTGCGTGCCTGAGGGGCTAACATGGCAGATTTAGTTTGAGTCCATACTCTCCAAATCATACTTTTATAGCTTTCTTTGGAAATACGGTATTACTATGAGCTACAGGAGCAGAAGAGATAGTACAGCAGGTAAAGTGTTTTCCTTGCAAATATCTTCAAAAAAAATGCTGACAAGAGTTTTATTCTCAACAAAGAGACCCTCCCAGCCCCAACCAGGAATTAATCCTTGAGTGTAGAGAAGGAATAAACCCTGAACATTGTTGGGTGTGCCCCTCTCTCTATAAAAATATTATGAGTGCCATAAAAATCATAAAAATCCAGCGGAAATTTTAAAATTATTTTTCTTTTGTATTAACTAGTCATAATTAGAATATTCTCATTTTATTTAAATAATATGTTTTAACATTTTAACAAATCTCAAGCCTAAAATTTAATATAGGAAATGCCATGAAATTTGGGTTTGTAAAGCCAGACTCTACTTTTTCTTATTTTAAGCACCATGATTTACAACATTGTAAATGGTAGGTTTTCGTGCATAAAATATTCCAACACCACACCCTCCACCAAAATGTTCCACCATTTTTTCAGTGTCTACCCAGCCATCCTATTCTTCCTATTGAGGATCTGTATTTTCAATATTAGTAATATTAGTTTACCATGCATATAATAAACCAAATCATATCATTTCTAGCAATATGGATGTAAGTAAAGGGTAAAATATTACAAAAGGAAATTCCATGTATTTACATATATAAGTATATATTGGTATTAGATTTGAAACATCAGTAAAATCCTATATGTATAAGAAATAGAAAAATATTGTATTTCATGCATATAGGTTACCAAAGTCTTGTATTGTAAGAAAAGAGAAATGAACCACAAATCATTTAAAAACTGTGGAATTTTGCACTTTCTGTAGCAACTCAAAATTGTGCTATTGCCAAAGTCACTGTGGTTACCAGAGTCTTGCTTTTCTAGAACTAAAAATATTTTGTTACTCATACTCACATCATATTATTTACATAAATATAAATAAATTATGTTTATCATGTAATTTAGATAAAGAGAGCTTAGGTCAAAATGAAAACAAAAGACAGGATATTTGCCCTTTAAGCACAGTCTCTTGGAAAACACCAATGCTATTTGTAGAATTGTCCTCAAGTTGCTGTTCTGACCTTGATTCCATCATTTTATTCTCACGACTCTTCAGTTTCTTTTCCAATTTCAGAGCTCCAATTCAAGTTTCTGCATAAATAAGTATATTCAGTATGTTTCCTGGAATTACAAGCAAATAAAGCAAAACCTTAATAAATAAAAATTTTTAAAAATGAAGCTTTTTTAAGTGGTAAGCTTCCTTTCATATTTATTAAGGCTATGCCTTATTTGCTTGTAATTTATTATTCCTACAAAGATAGATCATCAAAAGATGAAAATCTTACTGATTCATATTATAGATCAAAAGTTTGTTGCAAACCTAATAAAATGTTTCAAAAAATTAAAGTGAAATGTTGTTGAATATGTCTCTAAATAGCATTCACCAACCATATCTATATCTAAAATAAACAACAGCAAAAGGCCTTCAATGAGTTTTAT